>NC_056733.1:305719274-305745691 GCF_019279795.1 Protopterus annectens | reverse complement strand
GGTTTTTTTTGGTTTTTTTCCCCAGGCTTGGAAATTTTTAAAAAGTAATATATAATTAGCAGGGGGAAGCAGCTCCTCATATGCAGGGCGCATGGGCCTTGCCCCCTGCAAATAATTTTAATTTTGTTTTTTTTCCAGTTTTGATCCCTTGGGATCAGTGTTTTGACATTTGCTGTTTTGGTAATTCCTGGTACAAAAGCTTGTCACAGTGAAAGATGACCTCATGTAGGGTGAAGGCAATAAAGCAAGAGCTCAGCTATAGATCATGCATAAGTGGAATACAGTTCCCAGTTATAAATGTGAGCTGAATCAGGACTGCATGATTATGTAGAGTGGGTATGAACTGCTCTTTAAAAAGGAGTGACTGATATATGACTCTGCAGTGGGTTTTAACAATCCAGGTAAAGGATATATGTCATGGTATTAAAAAAAAGCACACAAAGCTGACAATACAGCCTGAGAAATCAAAGGAACAATGTAATAAACAAGAAGTTACATTTTTTAACATTTTACTAATGTTACGAAAAAGTTTAAGAGCAGGCAATTTTGGTTTCTTAACTTTTTTCTCTGTAAGGCCACACATATTTTTTATATTTGACTTTCTAGATTCCCTAGATCATTCATATCATTTCTGTGGGAAGAACATTGGATATTTTCTGTTGAACAATGGCCATTTTGAAACTTTCTATAAAATGTATAACAGAAATGGGAAAAGAAAATGATACCGCTAAAATCAACTGTAAGACAGCTGGCATGTGTTAGAATTCAGAACGCTTAACAGATTCTGTTCCTTTTCACTGAAGTGCTGCTTTCAATTAAAAAGATAAATATGAGCTTTAGTGCATCCAGCAGGCCTAGTTTTTAATTTCCATCACTTTAATCATTCCAGATTCTTAGGTTAATGTGATAAAGAGGATTTATACATATATCATAATGGAACATCAGACTGTGTGTGTTTTTTACTATTAATTAATTTAAACAGTATAGCAGGCAACATCTGGCAGTAATTGAGGGATTATTCTTTTACTACAACTCTAGAGCATGGGATAGGTTCACAGGTTCATATCAAAAGGGACTAATTATTGTTGACATATATAAGAAGTCCAGTAGGACATTAGAGCATTCCACATGAGACTTGGATGTTAGATGGAGGAAATGGGTTATGAACTCATGGATATTCGAGTGAAAAGTGAAACAATTGAAATATAGAATGTGGTGCATCACAACTGGTGACCACTTTGGTAAGATGAGAGTGATTTCCAGAAGACTCCCAAATCCACTGTTTTTTTTATTTATATACACAACCCGAAAGTACAGAACATACATTACGTTAAGTAAGACAACCATCTAAACCTACAGTGTACAGTCAACAAAAGGCAGAAAGACTGCCACACGTTGGGTTGTAAATTAAACTATTGGCAGTGCAGGAAAATGTAACAGTGGTGTTAGGTACCTGTAAATATTCATCATATTACATACGGTAAGTCAAAGACAACTGTTACAAAGTTGGGCAAGTTTTAATTCAGTCATTTCTATCCTGTGATAGGCTATTTCTAACTAGTGTTCTACATATTAATTCAATGCTGGTAGACTTTATTAGTGTAATAGTAGTGATTCATAGTTTAAGCTCGTCTTACTTTTTGCATTGTTGTGTAACTATGAAGTTAGTAAATATAAGTAAAGGTTTGGAGGAAGCCTCCTCATATGGGGAGTAGAGGGGAGTTAGCCCCCCCCCCCCCTACAAAATATGCATTCAATTTGCTTTTTCAGATTGAATCTTTTAACGTTCGTTTCATCCAGCAGAAAGTCAGCCAGGTTTCTGTTGACAAACACAAACACAGATTCAGAATTACAGGCAAGTTACAGTTGAAATAACTTCATATACAGGTATTTGGAGGATACTAACCAGCGTATAAGCATATTTAAAATGGTACTTATCAAGATGAACATACTAAAGTTTGTGTCAAATACCACAGCCCAGAGCTTTTTGTTTTTTTAAAACCTTTATTTAATATTTGAATAAAAATTCAGCCATAACATGGTGGTCTCAAAAACTACACTGAAAAAAATTGAATTCCGAAAGCTTAATTTTTATTTATCTGTGCTAGAACACAGATGCTGTTGTGTCTTTTGGCTTTTCCCGGTTAGGGGTCGCCACAGCGGAACTCCGGTCTGCTAATGATTGGTAGTTGATTTTTACGTGCCGAGTTACCAGCCCTGACGCACAACCTTCAACGAAGGTACGCCCATTCACGCATGTCTCCACACAGAAGACGCTTTAGCTGAGAATCGAACAAGACAGCGACTTACTGTGAGGTGACAACGCTACCTCAGCACCACCACCGCGGATGCTAGAACACAGATGCTAATGGCCCATATTCAGGTTTAGCCCAGGTGAGAATTCAGAAAAGCATTTGTTTATTAATACCCAGTATACAAGTAGAAAAAATATACAATAATTTGCATATTGTAAAGACAGAACAATAAAAATGAAGATCCTCCCTAAACAAAATTTTCACTATGATGATTCAAAGTGCATCCATATACATATACACACAGACTATGTATGTTTACGGTAGCATAATGTATAGGATGATAAGAGAAGAACAGCATATTAGGCACAAATGAGAAAGAAGTCCAACATAGCAGTACAGTGGACAAACAGTACAGATGAGACATTTATAATTTTTTTTCCTACAATCATGCCTTTTGACTACATCAGTGTCTCACTGTTCACCAGGGCACCCATGATCCATTCAGACAAAGGGACTCTGGTCCTGCATACACCACTTGTCTTTCACGTTCATAAATTTTCCCAATAGTTTAAGAGTTCGGCTTCACGCTCCCAAGACTGCAGCTACCTACATTAACTGAAGACCCTGCTTCCAGCTTGGGGAATAGACAGAAACTTGCTATATTATGCCTACAATACAATGTGGCAAAGCAAGCAGACGGATTTAATATTATAATCCTATTCCCACACTCTTGTAGGTATGGCATGTATGCTGCTGATAAAGGAGCACATAATACCATTGTGTAACAAAAGTATACTTCCATGCATGCACATACCCCAGCTACAATGCCACACAATGCTTGTGCACTCAGTCACACACTGTGACGGACACTGTTGTACCGGACCTCTGCCACAAACAGAGGACAGGACTGTAGCAAGTCAATCTACATCCTTTCCCTTGGAATAAGATAAGGATCACTAAATGAAGGTCCATCTTCATTCAGCAAATTTATAAAACTATACTTACACTGGGAGCAAGTCTCCTTACTTCACCACTGTTTCACAACCCACATAGTAGGTTATGGGTTTCTTCTGAATTTGGACTTTACTGTAAGGACTATCAATGGACCATTAACACCTGACAGTGTGTTACCATTCCTACCTTACCTCACTAAATCTTCCAGAGCTCAGCCCATTAATTGATCCTGGATAATCTGGTCATTAAATCAAGGCTTCTCTCTACACCACAGAGCTGGCAGACATTTAGGATTCTTTGAAATGCTTATTTGCTTATACTGTTGCAGTTAACAGAGGATAAAAAGGGACTTTACATGCATGCAAAAGCATGTTTTTAATGCTGGCTTTGAGTATACCAACTTCTGAATGGAAGAAGCTAAGCAACTAGAACATTTTATACAGCCATTAGAAGAGCATTGCATGTACTGTGAGTTCACTGCACATTTAACAATTGATGGAAACTTGGACACATTTCAAGCAATAATTTAGAATCACATGGAAGAATGAAAACAAAGCAGGGAAAAACAAGGAGAAATAAAACTGCACTTCATCCCTGCATTACTCCACTGCTTGTGGATATATGTATGCTGCCTGAAAAAAATATACATGAATGACACATATCTGGGCTCTCACCAAAATTAGGCTAGTTATCCATGGGTAGATCCCATGAATCCCCAAGCTGCAAAGATTTGTTACTTAGTAAGGGGAGGCAGGAGGCAATGTCCCCTGCATAGGTGTGTATCTTAAAGGAGGCCTTTTTTAGCACATAGTTCAAAACATCAAGCTTTAAGTTATGTAGAGACTGCACATGTCTCCAACAAGGATACCTCATGTCCATTCCAGTAGGGGTCCAATATACTCCCAACATCTGTGGGTCCAATATGAATATTCTTTCTTTGGATTAAAATATGTGCCCTTGATATTTCTGTCCTGATACTTCTCAACATCTTAGCACAAGAGATCTGAACAAAGCCTACAATAATGGGGGAGACAAAGGCCAAAAAGTAGGGACAGATTTTAAGCATTGCTTTTATAAGCATAGAAAGTTGCTAGAACAGGATTGGTGTTACCATGCATATTCTGAAGGATATAAAGTCTGAAGCTCAAATGTTTGTCATTATTTAGTGACTTCAATTCTCTGTGATTTGACAGAAAAGCACAAATGTTATGAGGAACAGACCATAAAACTGAGGCAAAAATCTGGACATTCTGTGAAAAGTGGGACAGTTGAGAGGTACTGACAAATTAGGCTAATCAAACATTTGCAGTGTCGATTACTATAGCAATAACCCACGCCTGGGTGTGGGTAATGCTGGATTTACCCACGGTTGGTGTGGTTTGGTCATGAGGGCGAAGCCAGAGTGGCCAAACAAAGACAACCGTGGGTAAATCCAGCATTACCCACACCTAGAAGTGGATTATTGCTTATTATACAATGACATTATTTAAGAAAAAATAATTACTTTTCTTAAATAATGGCATTGTACAATGCCTCCTTGTTGCCCTTCCACAGCTGTCTGGTATTCTGTGGCAGTTCTGATGTACTACGCATGCATTTACTTACGCAGTACATCAGAGCTGTGTGCAAAAGGCAATGGAGAAAGCAAGATCCCCATTGCTTTTTACAACCTGTCTCTATGTTAAATGAGTTTAACATAGCGATACAGCTTTAAAAAAAGCAATGGAGATGCTCTGTTGCTTTTTTAAAGCTGTCTCGCTATGTTAAACTCGTTTAACTTGGCGAGACAGGTTGTAAAAAGCAACGGAGATCTTGCGTTCTCTGTTGCTGTATAAAAAAAAAAAAAAAGAGTTATACTAATGGAAAAAGTCTGGGCGACCGGACCTTTTTCCATTACTATAACTCTGATTTACAACATGCACGCTGACCAATCAGCGTGCACGTTTTGGAATATTAATGGGGGGGGGGTCATTGTATAATCACCTTTTCAGGACACAGTGGACATATCAACATTTACTCCACACAAGTGTTAACTATAAATTACTTCTTAACAAGTCCAGTAATGCTTGTTACATTCAGTTACTGTGCACAGCAATTTGTTCCTATGGAATCAATTTCAAATGTGTATTACGGCATCAATTACTAAGTATGATTATTTGCTTGTTTGTTACTCTGGAACAAATGTTTAAGTGCTACAGGTGAACAACTCATAAGTTCTTATAGCTTATTTTTGTACAGTTTTAGCCAATATTAAACCTTAGAAAACAGTAAAACAGTTCAAACAGTATATACATCCTTTTCTAAGCAGTCTGTGCTTACCTGGGTCATACTGATATCAACCTAAGTAGGGTAGAGCACAGTTCTATAACTCAGCAAGTACTCCAGTATATCTCTGAAAAGGTCAGATATTCTCAGACATGGTAAAGGATATAATCTTTTCCAGCACAACCTGGGTTTGTCCCACAGATTCGTCCCAATCGGCTCTACCAAACAGCTTTTCCACTGGAGGTACCCAGAATGTACCGTATGTATGCAAAGCAGCATAACTAACCTCTTTAATCCTGAGCAGCACTATTTTGAGATCTCCCATACTGGTAAGCCTCTAATCCTATTACACAGACACCCCCCGTAAAGGGAGCTAACTTCCAAAAACTTGTATCTGCATTGATTGCATCTAGTTCAGAAATAGGAACACTTACCCTTGATACATTTCCCTGTCCACTCCAAAATTGTTTGATTTAATGCCAACAATGAAGATAAAATTCCTGATCCTCAGATAAAAGAACTGAATGACAAGCAGCAGCAGCCATGTCATCTCAATACATTGTAGCAGTTCCAGTGAGACATTATGGGGTAACTCTTATATGCCTTCTCAAGGCCCACAAACAAATGTAGACAGCACTGGCAAACTGTTAGATAACCTGTCCTATAGCCAGTCAATGACAGAGATGCTCTAGAAACAAGATGGGATAAAAATTACCCTTATATATTTAACCCTGCAGTAGTCAATTCAGTGGTACTCTAACGTGACTACCCAGCTGAGCCTCTGACTCAGGCAGACCAAAGAGGATTCCGTCTCTGCCGTTCACAATTACAGTATGTTGCATCTTTCAGCTTTTCCCGGTTAGGGGTCGCCACAGCGGAACTCTGGTCCGCTAATGATTGGTAGTTGATTTTTACATGCCGAGTTACCAGCCCTGATGCACAACCTTCAATGAAGGTACGCCCATTCACTCATGTCTCCACGCAGAAGACGCTCTAGCTGAGAATCGAACCGGACAGCATCTTACTGTGAGGTGACAATGCTACCGCAGCACCACCACAGCGGGATTTCACAATTACAGTATCTGAGTGTTTTATATTTTTGCTAAGAAATTACGTTTAATTTTCCAGAGAGACTGTGATTTAAGGAAGTTGCTACTTTTGACAGTTTTATAAACACCTTAATTACCAATGATGAATGTGATTCAAAGCAAGAGCCCATCTCAAACTCATCTGTTTTCTTATTACTTGTATATTCACCAACAAGAATTTGGAATATAAAAGTCACTATTATTGACTGTTCAACTCATACTCATAATAAGAAGCTTTTTTAGTTAGACATCATACTAGACTTTGATTACTTGCGTTATAACCAACCACATAATCTACCGTCCTTAAATACTTTATAAACATACAAAAACTTAAAATGTATGACCCTTTAATGGTCTTAAAGCAGGTGCATTACCTATATTATAGAGAGCATAGCTTTAATTTTTCATTCATACTCCACAAATAACATTTTTTGGTTGCACTATTAAATGCCGGTAAACATCAGACTTGTCATCAAAATATTAAACTGAATGCTTTAGAAAAGTGAAGTAAAACATATTGTTAAAATGCTGATATTATCCACCAAATCAGTGTATAAATACACTTAAGACTATAAAATACATCTCAACAAGCACTACAGTCGTTTACAAAATTGTTTATTGGTCTTTTTCTGAAAAGAGTTCAAGCCTGCATAAATCAAAACACTGCTGGTGATTCCCTGCAGGTGAGGAAAGTCAACCTATATTGTTTTGTGATAAAGTGATAAAGCTTCTTTCTGTTTTACTTATTCCATTTTGTTTTCTGTTTTAAGAAATCTACTTGGCCTGGTTTTTTTGTTCTATATGAGAGACAGACACTTAAATTCGCTAGACTGCACACTTCACATGTTTTTTCATTAAATTGTTTGAGTGATAATAAAATACATAGTGCTTTTCTGGGACTTTGTCTTTTTCTGAAAATATTTCAACCCTGCATAAACTAAAAGCACTGCAAGTGATTCCCTGCTAGTTTTTACCACCCACCACCCCCTTCAATGATGTGCTTTTTAAACCTGGTGATTTTAAGCTGCCCACCCTACTGTAAACTGAGCTTAAGAAGCCCCTCCCCTTCTATATTGCTGTTATCTTCTGAACTATTTGTCTTTCCTTGTGCTTATACTGAAAAAGTGCATTTTGCCTATCATTCTCTGTTCTACTTATTTACTTGCTCTGAATTCATTATCTAACTAGTTCAGTGATGGCTTACCTTTTGGGCTCAGTGTGTCAAAAATTCAGAAAATGCCTATCTTGACTCTGCTGTCATGTCACCCTCCCCCCTCTCCCAACAAAAGAGAAAATACTTTACATATTCATTTATTTAAAAATAAAACAGTCCAATCATGTGTGCTATGTATCAAAAAGTAAAAGAAAAATCAGTGAGTTACAGTTGAGAAAACAAATTGTGCACTGATTATTGGGCTTAAAATAGTGCACCAAAACATTACCCTACTTTTAATAGTAATTTTGAATTGAACTGAAAAAAAAAGGAACACATTGCATTTGATTTTTTATTACTGAGTTTTAATAAGTGCAGGGTCACATATTTCTTGTATTTTTGTTCATTCAGTTTCTTTGATAACTTGTGTGTTGGTGAACGCTGGTGGGTCACCCAAAAAGTTGTGGTGTGTCACCTTTGACATGTGTGTCACAGGTTCACCATCATTGAACTAGTTGTTGGATAAACTAGTGTATTTTTAAACTTTAGCAAGCACTTGTTTTGACATCAAGGGGTCAGTGAATTTACCATCTAGTGCACTGGGAGGCAGCCTGGTCCATTTAAGTTGTGGAAACCCCTGAGATTTCTGCATGTAGTTTTATTGGCTGGAGGGCTTATTAATCCACTTATCTTGTTTTAGTGCCTTTACAAATTCTGTACAATTTAGTGGCTCTTGGTTCATTTATACAAAGCAAACACTTTTGATGAATAATCACACATTTATAAGCCATTTAAAGTACACTGCTGTATCCATATTTTTAAATGTTTGTGTTAGCATTACATCTCTTTTAAGTTTGTGATAGCATTTCACTCTGGACACTCCTTTACTGTGCTTTTTCATTAGCAGGACTGAGATTATTCATCTAGTGGTAGTAGGTGTTTACCTGGTCTATTTGAGTTGGGAAGCAAACACAAAAGTTCTCCAAGTATATTTTTGCACTTGTATTGTATACTGTGACTGTATTTCAGCAGTTTAAAAAAAAATGTACTGCCTACTGCTGTTTTCGTACTACAACCCACCCCTAAACCCCTTGATCTACACTTTTGAAAAAGTTGTTAAGGAAGAAATATACGAATTATGGGCACAGGATAAAAATATTTACTACAATTTAAATCCCAGGGAAAGAACTTTAATGAAGGAATTAAGGGGGGATAAGTCTTTGAGGATCATGGCTCCTAATAAAGGAGATGGTATAGTGGTGTTTTACACTGACAATTACATCAATTTAATGCAAGAAATGTTGTTTGACCAAGCTAATTACCTGTAAGTTTCTAAGAATTAAATATATACTACTTATCAATATATTGACAGTTACCTTGAGGAATACTTGTTAGACCAAAGAATTAGTCAAGAAACATATCATTTTCTTGTGAATGTATACCCCAGGATCCCAACATTTTTTGGAATACCCAAGATCCACAAAAATATAATTTCACCACCATTTAGGCCCATAGTGGCAGCAAGTGGATCTAAAACACACAATTTGGCAGTCTTTGTGGATAGAACAACTCAAAAAGTAGTGGAGGGTATTCCACATATAATTAGATTCTTGGGATTTTTTGAGACAAATTAAATAGAACTACTGGTCTAAAGATGTTATATTCTTAACTATTGATGTCCAGGGATCTTTTTACTTGCATTCCCAGGTTCGAGGGGATGGAACTTTTTGAAGATGAATTACAGGCATGCTCTACCATTGACCCTGAAAGGATTCAACTCACCTGTGAGATTGTGCCTCATGTATTAGATAACAACTATATATTTTTTGAGGGCGAGTACTATCAACAAATCCGAGGAGTAGCCATGGGAGCAGCCTGCTCCCTTTTATATACGAACCTAGTTTTATTTGGGTCGGAAATGCAATATGTTTTGAACAGTAAATATAAATCAGATATTATTTTATATCACAGATTCCTGGACGATATTCTTGTTTTGTGGGAAGGTAATCTTGCAGACATACCACAATTCATGGAATATCTTAATAATAATAAAACTTTTTTTTAAAATTCACACATCAACTGAATAGGTTTGAAATTAACTATCTTGATGTAAAGATCTCTAAAATCAATCAAGGTTTTAAATCTAATGTATATCGTAAGCCCACTTTTTGTAATGCCTACCTACATTATCAAAGCCATCATCCTATGAGTCAGAAAAGAAGTATAGTAAAAGGGCAGGCTATCAGAATTGCCAGAATGACATCTAAAAGAGATGATGTTAAACATGAGTTTGAAAGATTGAAGGCCATGGATTTTGAGAGAGTATACCCCCCCAATTTAGTGGCACCCATATTGAAGGAGGTGTTAGATAAATGGGGAAACAGATATAAACCACTCTTGGGTAATGCGATAAGATGCATGGCAGCTGATAGTGAAAATTTGGGACAGGAACTTGATTCTAATATACATTTTAACACAGATTTGATAGACTTTAGTCAGGCATGTATTATTCAGCATTGCCCACTTTCCAACAGAGTTAAAAACATTTTATATAAGAACTGGGGTATTTTCAAAACTAACAGTGACATATATAGGAAAGTGGGTGAAAACCTTCCTTTTCCACTAAAGTGGGTATCAACTTGAAAACTAGTTTGGAAAAAGTGGGTGTTGAAAGAATTAATATGAGAGAAAATAATAAACCATGTGGGCGATGTTCCCAATGTAGTTATATCTTACAAGATTCATCTATCACTTTAAATAACATGGTTGGGAGTATACTATTTTTAAGAAAAGGGAATTGTTACACTACTAAAATAGTGTATATTGCTTAATGTAATACTTGTAATGGATTCTATATTGGCAAAACTGAGAGGGCCCTTAAATGTAGGATTTACAAACACCTTTATGAGATAAAAAAACAAAAAAAAGAGACAAATACCCTTTTTAGGCATTCTATAGTTTGTCAGGGATGCACAGGGTTTAAATTTGGTATTGTGGATATTGTTGAACTTGATGGAAGAGGAGGGGACTGGAAAAATTGTTTGGTTAAAAAAGAGTTAATGTGGCAGCTTAGATTAGCCTCTAATTCCCCCCCTGGTCTTAATGATCACTTATCAATTCTTCCAGTTTTAAAGAGAGGGCAAACAGATTAAAATAGTAAGTAGTTCATCTATGCATTGACAACAGTGAAATTTGAATGTTTTTAACATTTACAACTCTGGATGGCATTTTACTTTAAGGGTGTAATTAAGTGCAATTGTTTAATAGAATTGATTTACTTCTATGTGTTCTGAGGAAGTAATTTTTTATTGATGAAAGCGCTTAACATTTTTTATATTTGGAGCATTTCATTGTTCTAGAATAAAATTACATGTCCTACAGTCCGCGTGGTGCAGTTTGTATTGTTTTGGTGACTTTTTATGCACCAGCACACCACATTTATTTTTGCCTGTTTTAGTAGTTAATTGCACTGCATCACATTTTATCTGTTAGTTGTAGGGCTGTTGTAGGTAGTTTGTGTGGGCTTGTTACACTTGGGCTCCAAACCAGCTATTCTACATTAATAAGGTATCTTCCTGCACCCTTGTGGCAGGTGTATGCTGAGCTAACCTATCTGTGTTGAGGATTGCTGGTGGAAGGCTTTTTATGTACTTTCCTGATCAGTAGTTAGCTTAAAACTTGTTTCTTTTTGCTCGTATTTAATCCTAGTATTTGAGTGGTACTACTCTTCACCCCGTGGAGGTTAGCAGTGCCCTTGTATAGACAGAAAAGCCTGGAAGCTCAGTTTTTCCCTAAACAGCTATCAGTAAAATCCTTCCAAGTTTTCTGCTGCTCTAGGAGCAACTCATTTGTACACTGAGCAGCGTTGCCTTATTGATCAACCTTAGCCTACACAAAGATCCTCTTTAAATGCAACCTAGATCAATGGTTGGGTGACTGCAAATTCACTCCTAGGGTGGTGCTCATGCCCCTCCTGGACAGAGGAAGTGGGTATTAACTACCATAGACCCTTACCTCTGCAAACTTCACTCATCTAACCACAGACAATTGGGACAACCTGGATAAATATGGCTAGGCTTATAAGGGCTCTAGGGTCGTTAGCCTTGTAATCTCCTATGAACCTATAAATATTTTCTTATCCATACTCATACCTAGCAAAACCTAAAAGCCCATAGCTAAAATATAAAAGGTTTTACAAGGATATAAAAGCCATGCTGGTGCAGAGTTACTGACAAACATCAAGTACTTTTAAAACTTGCAACACAGACAATAACAGCTATTAAATTGCACAAAAGACTGAAAACAGCTATTTCAACTAATAAAGCCGTGAAAACAAAATACGTCCACATGTATCACTTTTTGCAAGTAAAGATGTCCAACATCCTCCAGTACTTGTCTTGTAACACATACTTCTTTATTACAGTAATCAAGGTTGTACCATTTCTCAGAAAATAATTTGTTTTCCAGCAAAAGCAAGTGCTTCCTTTCATTGTGGTCTGTGGCCTTATTGTTACAGAAATTAAGTAACGGGCATAAGTTATGCAGCCGCCCTCCATCCTGTGAAGTACAGGGTGGAATGCATACCTTACAGAAGTATCGGCATTGCATTTAATTTTTTTCAGATACAGTGCTACAGACCAATTTTCTTAATTTCAGCATTATGTATATACGACACTATTTGGATTTCTGTAAATTCAGTCAAATGGACCATGATAATCAAATATATGATTTTTTTTTTTTTTTAATTTACTATGGTTAAGGAACAAAACTAGTGAAATCCTTGTAAAAATTATGGTGTATTCCTAACAAAATATACAGTATAAAACAAGCACTTCAGTCTTTTTCTCTGTGACTATTCAAAAATGGAATAGATTCTGAAAATATTTGTGTGTGTATATCTCTATTTCTGATGCCATCTGACTTGGTGATGTGCACTACATCCATCATTACAGGGTTGAAGGATGCTTGTATGCACAGAGTACAGTGGCAGGGCTTTTAGTAGATCCATGTAAGACATGTTTCTTAGGCCTTGTATCTCCATGGGCGTTCCAGTTGTCGCATGTGTCTGGACAGATACAAGCCAAAGGGGGTACTATATTCAATGACTGGTCTAATGAGGGCTGAACAAAGGGGGGACAACATCATCCCTATATCTAGGCACAATTCCTTTGTTTATGAGCTGTACAACATAGAAGTACCTTCTTACAATAATGGGCATGTTGGTCAAAAATTAGGTAACTTTACACACAAGTTTCTAAAACCTGAAAAACTTGGTCAGCTCTTAAGCGTGTATTGTTAATGTGGTAGTTTCCTGGGTTAGATGACTTCTCAAAGGATACAATAATATATTTTTTGGCATTTAGTTTCAGGCCATAATTTTTGCACCAGTGAGTTATTTGGGACAAACCTTCCTACAGGATGGCAAAGTCATTTGGGGATTTGATGACTCCTCCTAGCTTGTAGTCATCTGTAAACTTAGCCAGATCCCTTTGGTATAGGGTTTACTTCAGAAAAGCAGATGACAAAAAGTTAAATTTGTTTGTGATTTGTTGATATTATAAACATCTTAATCCCTTGGCTTCCTTTACTAATAAAAAAGGCTGCTAATTCTATAAACACACCTGCAGCTTCCCTTTCAAGTTTTAGGTCCGACCACAAGTATAGTCAGTGGTCAGTTCCTATTTTTCAGGAGTTTAACTAGTCTAGTTGATCCATAAACAAACACTTTTACTCTCACAGGCCACAGCAAGAGATGTGAAATCCAGGTGGACCCTATCATACCAATGAAAACTCATTTCACTGAAACTCATACTGTCAAACCCATTCACTAAAAATGGTAACACTGAAATCCTTCTCTATAAAAAATATATCCTAAATAGATATTTTTGCAGGATGTCAAGCCACCCTTTTAACCCCTACATTCCCCTTAAACACTAACTCCATGAGCACACAAATGCAGAAAAAAGAAAAAAAAAACACATTACATAGAGTGAGGAGGCCTTTAGATTTGATTTGTGTTGAATGGGAACCTTGGGACAAGGTTCAGGAAGCTCATGTGTTTGGCCCGAGAGAACCTGGCAGAAGACCAACAGCAGAAAAAGGTCTGGTATAACAGGAATGCTTGAGCTGAGAGTATGCTGTGGGACAGCAGGTTATGGCACTCATTCCTGTCAGACACAATAGGCTGCAAGCAGCTTTGGAGGGACCCTTCGAAGTGGCAAGGAAGGTCAGTGGTATTAACTACCTGGTAAACTTACTAGGCAGGAGGCAGGGGCATAAATTGCACTATGTAAACATGATGAAGCCTTACTATGATAGGGAGACCATTGTGCTAAGTAATTGCAGAGGGTGGCAGAAGGAGTCTGAGGGGGATCTATGGCTACATCAAGCCAGCCATCAAACTGCCAAGTTACTAAGTTGGAGCTTAGGGTTGGTTGCAAGTACATATGATATGACAGTACAGCACTGTAGTGGGGTCAGCAATGCCAATGCAGATGGGCTCTCGACAGGGTATGGGTTAATGTGTTCCCAGACCGGCTCATCTCCCTCAAGACACATTTCTCAAGGGTCACTTGAAAAACTAGCTTGAGTCTTCAAAGGGGGGAAAGATGTGATGATGTGAGGCATTGCCAGCTATGCCAGGAGAAGTAGGGCAGTGGATGTGTAATATATGCCAGCATAGCTAGCTGTAGTTTTGTTAAGAATTATGTATCATTTGTATATCAGATTTAGGGATACAAAATGATGATAACCATCACAATTCACACAAAGTGCTAGACTCATCTCCCTAATAACTCCTATAATAAGGAAGGACACCATCACATACTTTCTACACACGTTTAAACTTTTCTATAAAATGAGTTTTAAGAGTTATTTTATGGACCCACAGCCAGTAGACTAGACAATTGTTATTTTCAGCAGCAAGAGTACAAGCAAACACAGTCAGGATCTACCTTTGGAGCCAGGAGTTTCAGAAGTGGGCATTCAACCAGAAGCATAGCTGTTTCAGCCAGTGCCCCCAGTATGGTACTCTGAACCATCACTGCAACCCCTCACTCCTCAGCTCTTGAAAGTGAAGAGCAAAAAAAAAAACACCTGACTGGCTGATTAATGCCCCCCCCCCCAAAGCTCTTACACTTCAGAGAAAAAAAATGAACACTCCCGCTACTGGTACACCAACCCAGGTGGCCATATGTACACCCCCCCCCCTTCCTTCTCCCAGCCATTCAAGTCCTGTTTCTGTGCTCTGTCCCGGCCCTTATGCATTTGCAGTCAACCTTAGTGCAGCATGCCTGATTTAAGCTGTAGAAGTCTGTTGCTACATTTGTAGCTACAGTTTATAACAATAAAAACAAAATTAACTAAAACCATAGTATTATAGCATTCCATGGAAGCAGGGTATAAACTGTAGCAACAGATGCTACTGTTTCGACCCTGTCTAAATGGAGCACTAATGTGCTCACGGTTTTACTTGAAAAAAAATTTCTTGTTCTAAACTGTAGCAAACTGCTTGCTACAAATGTACCAAAGAGTTCCTACAGTTTATACCCCCCCCCCCTTTATGGAGTGCTAGAGACCACACACTTGCATAGTGCTACAGAACTCTGTTTTAACAGCAAATGTAATACTAGTTTTTAAAAGCTGATATTGCTTTAAAGATTGGAATTCACTGATCACATCCCTCAAAGTTGCCCCTCTCAACCCACCCTATAGGGAGGGTAAAGTTAGCATTACATTTGCCTGCTAAGATACTGGGCATATTCTTGGAATTGGAATATGTGATATTATAGATCTCTTTGCATTGTTGTGCATGATTACTTAACTTCCTGCTATAACTAAAGAAATATTTGTAGTTTCCTTTAGTATCTGTAGTGACACCTTAAGTTCTTACTCCACTTTACATTTTCTAATAGTACTCAAGTCCCTTGCTGGCATGTTTCAGTGTGGTCTGGAAGTACAAGGGTGGTAATTTCTTGCAATTCATCATTTTCCTTTTTTTTTTTAAAACAATTTGTTAATAAGGGAGTTCCATCTGACATGTTTGTTCCTGAGCTTACCATCTTATATAGTGCAGATGGGTACAGTCTTTACAATCTGTTTAGGTGCCGGTAAAACCTGGATTTGAATGTGGCAGACCTCTAAGCTGCATCCATTTGCAGGAGACTGTCGGGTGTTTTGCTCAAGTCTTCTACAAGCAGAAGCAGATCAGTGTTGGAGAGGTCCCTGCAGACATTCATTTTGCGGTTGGGTGGTACCACAACACCTGAGAGAGAAGACGACTGAATTTGGTCAGATTTCAACAGAAATGAAGAGATGTGTGGTGGGGGGTACAGGCATTAACTAAGTAGATAAGGATGAGGTCAAGAAAACTAAAGCATCTAGTGGGTAGCTCTAGTTCTTCAATTGGTTGTGATTCATTGGTAGAAACTGACTCTAGGAAAAGCTGAGCCTATACATTTTTAGAGGTTTAAGAGTGCAAAAAATGCATAGGTAAACTGACACACCTAACAAGGAGGTATTTGGTTTGAAATTTAACCACTCAATGGTATTAAGGCAACTTTCATGAACTTTGGGGATACTAATGGGGATCTTTAGCTACCAATAAAGTAACAGTGGATTGGTCACTGATGATTTAGCTCTCCAAGTTAAAGTCATAGATAATTTAACTTGAGTTGGTGATGCTTCTGACAGATACAGGTACTGCCCCAAAGTTATCAAAGGTCTGAACACAACAGACAGCAAGTCCTGGTACACAGAGGAAGTTTTTATTGCACAATGAACCCATGTCACTGTAACTACATGGACATGAATGTGTTAGAGTTACAGGAGTGCCTTAAGTTCTGATAACTCTCTTCAGACTCCTAGCATTCAGTAGTCTCTCAAATATCCTGTCTGAATTTGAGCTCAAGTCTGCTATGTAGGAATGTTAATTAGCGAAACTCCACCAAAAAAGGGACTGTGTGGTCATCAAAGGTTTAGCCAATATACAGAAGCCTTGGTTTGACAGGTGTAAGCAATCAATGGCAAAAGAGGAAGTGACATCTAGCATCTTATCTCAGGCAGACATATACAGGATCTCTTTAGAATTACACCAACTATTAAGTTGGTAAAGCCAATTACCTTACCTTGTTATCTAACCATCAATCATGGGGAAGGCAAGATATGAAAGACCAGTGTTTTTCCTACCTAACATATTCACATTAAGTTCATGACATTTCCCTGCATATCGTTCTTGTTAGAGCACTTCAGGCCATTCACTTGCATAAGCGCCACCACTAAATCATACTAACATCCATCTGTTTTAACAGACCTTCAGACCCTTGTGACAACACAGATCTTGATACTGGACAAGTAGCATGCAGTGCCTTTGTTTTTTCCAGTCTAGTGAGTGTTTATTCTATATGCCTAACAAAAAAAAGAGTCAGCTAAGGCTAAAACATTTCCTGGTGATGTTTGGGAGATGTGTGTGAATTTGCAGTATGTATAAGAAGTGAATCCAAGCACCTGGAGTGGGAATAGAGCCCAAAGCGTTCTCATCTTCTAGCACTAAATGTGTGTGTGCTACCAGTTGAACCACAGACACATTTCTTTATGGAAGGGGCCCTGGTGTCAGAAACTGCAGTTCGGGCAGAGGGAATCAACCACATTTAAGGAACTCTCTGAGCAAGAGGATGAAAACTGTGCCTTAACGAAATTCAAAGAGCTCCAAACGGATGCACTACTTCCAAGGAAAGGATGGTGACTGAGGTAAATGTATTTGCTGGGCATTTAGTTAAACCACAAAACTATTTCTGCTTGGGAAAAAATCTTTTATTTCCATATAATAAACTGCACTATTTTTACAAAAAATGTTGGTTTCATCTACATTAATGTTCTACAGTACATTACTTGCAGGAGTCTGTAGGGTGCAGGGAGGTCCATCTCCCGCAAACACAGTACTGGAAAGTTGAAAATTTTCAGTGTTGTCTTGACCATATTTTCCCCAATAGAAATAATAATAAAGCAATAGAATACTATCTTGTGTCAGCTCGGCAAAAACACCAGGCCTAAACCATGTGCACAAAAATGCACATAAATCATTCGTTTTTGAATTGAATGGCTTAGATGGAATGTTTCTTGACATTTTCCAACACAACGACTTAACTTATGTCATATCTATGTCTGTTAGGATCGGTCTTCCTAATGTGAAAGGTCATGTCTGACTAAGGTATTCTAACTTTTTTAGAGGACAAAACTTCAGAACTATCCAAGACTGCATTATTCTCTTTCATTTCGTAAGAATACAGGAACTTACTTGGAAATATGCAGCTCGTCACATTTTAAAATCTTGCTCTTTTTTCAGTACATGCGGTTTTAGTTTCTTTGGCAGCAAAGGGTAACACATTGTTTTCAAAGCAGCTTTCCGCTGTACTTATTAAATGATTAACAAGGAAGACTGCAAAGAGCTGCAAATGAAAAATCACAAGTCCAAGGGCATGAACACAAGCCAACACTATCCCTGAAGGGCAGAGATACAATCTGCAAGTCGTCATTTGCATACATGCCATAACAATAGTGTGCTCTTCACAATCTGCAATTTCAAACACCCGCCAAGAAATGGACAAAAGTAGGGTAACCACATTGCATATGGGGTCAGCTGGTGCAGAGCAAATCTGATAGTGGCAATATTGTCAGTAAACCCTTCAGCAGTAAACTCACCTGGTAAGGTAGATGATGCTCTTCCAGTGATCACAAAGGCTGGACCACACAAACTCACCAAGACACATTTTCTGTATACAGAGATGTCTGTTTGCTTTAAAAATAACTTTAAAACATGCACATTCAGATTTTATCTTGTACTGCATGTTGCGCTCCTTCACTTTAAGGTCAGCAAAATTTTAACATCTTCTGTTACTTTTGAGAAAAGGTACATTAGGGGCCAGATTCAAAAAAGAGTTACTCTCAGTCTAAGTCTGCCCTGTTTCAAAAAGACTTGCTCTCAGTACAAGTGACTTACTTTGGGGTAAGGCTTAACTATAACTTACACTGGGGATCAGAGTACAAAAGACATGTGCTCCGTGTAAGTGGGTCACTTACACTGACAGCAAGTGTTTTGGAAACTGGCCCTAGGTCTTAGGGAGCTTAAGTAGATATGCTCTAAGACTGTACTACATGCTTTTTGGTTCAATCCATTATGACACTGCAGCTGCTGCATTACTGAAAACTACCAATGAACTTACATTATATATTTCACACCTTTATAACACAAAGGCCGCATAAATACCTCACTAAAAGAATCACAGGCCTAAAGCAGATTCCCTATGCTGACCGTCTAAAAAAACTCCAGCTATACTCTGTGGCATATATAGTCTAGCCAGAGGCGATCTCTGCCTAACATACAGGGCCGTGTCAAACCCTGAGCTGTTGGACATGCTCCACTTAAAGAAACGCTCAACTTAAAGAAATCCCAATCCCTCACAGCTACACGCTCCTGGGATCTAAACCTTGTCATCACAATGAACAAAACATGCTGGAGGGATAGGTTCCTGACCCAGAGACTCCCCATACTCTGGAACAGACTGCACATACATATCAAGCAGAACACCTCCTTGGCCCTCTTCAAAAGGAACCTTGACGATTGGATGAGAGATAGGAAATTCACCCCAAGGATCACGTCAGTTGCCCTTCTAGCCAGGGGTCCAGGGAAGTAAATATTGTGGGAAGAAATATCCAGGGAATTGTTATGGCTAGGCTTGTATAGGCCCTAGTACCAACCTATGAACCTATATGCACTTTTACTGAGTGACAAAAAAAAAACTTTAGGGACTGCATGCAATGTTTCTTTGCAGAGAGATCTTGTGACTTGGATGTAGTGCAACTTTGTGGAGGTAACAATGACATCATAGTTTGAAAAAAAAATGTCTGTGGACTGTAAAAGACAATGTCACCTAAATTTAGCAGTTAAATATCTTTAATATGGTGAAATACAACTATTTTGATGTCACACTTTGCAGATCACTACTAAAAGTGAGGAAATACTTTATTTGCTTTAAGGAGACTTTGGTGCTATACCGTATCTATTAAAAGTACAGATGTTTAGAACACTTTTTCCCAAATATTCTCTCCTCTAAGTTTTGAGAATAATGTGAAATATACTTCCAAAGCATTAACTTTTTAAAGCCATGCTTATTTAAATTCTTAGCAAAACAAATCAAAATATAAAAATTTGTCAATATTCTACATTGAATTTTATGCCCAACTCTAATCTGCTGCAGGATTTCATTTGATACCAATTTTTTCCGGGCATTAATGCTTGCTCATTTTACTGTATCAGGTAGCTGAAAGTTAAACTGATAATTTAGCTACGGTATATAATGCAACTTCTAGAAGGCTGGTATCACTTGCATCACACTGGGCACTGCATTTATTATAGACAATACTCAGACTGCTGTTTTAGTAATGTTTTACGAACTTATGCTAGTCATTGCATTTATTATACTGGCTGAAAACTCTGTGCAGCTGTAGGTCTACTAGTTTTTAATAGTCCACTAATAAGTGCAGTTATGAAATTTAGTCATGTTAACAAGTTCATTCATCCATTTTTACTTGTATTGAATGTTTTAGAAGCTATATTTTTATCAATTATACATACATTTTCAGCCTTACTTCTAAGTATATTAACTAGTTTACTTTCCTTACGTAAGTAACTATATCTTCCAATTCAAAATAGCATGCTTTGTTGCAATATTTAATTAATAACACAGAGTGGTTATGTTTTTGTTAGTGTTTACTGTTACTATTCCCAATTTCCACCCATGTCCTTTTCTACATTTATACTATGCAAATATACACATTTATTATAGCTTCACCTGCCTCCATCTACAAGACTATCTCATAATTTCCCACCCTATACTTTGCTAAAATTCATTTTTCCCAACACTACTTCCCTCTTGGTCAACCAATCACGCTTCCATCGACCAATACCTTCATATCACCATTCTTCACTCTCTGCCTCTCATTCTCAAATAATCCAATCACAAATCAAGCTCAGCCCCACCAAGCCCATTCATTAAATCAGCAGTCCATGTTCTAGACTCCCTACTACTCAGTAACCATACAATCTCAACAACAACCGTTTGTACCATTCTTTACTTATCTTTCTAATCCACTGCCATAGTACACCTTTTAATACCCTGTCACCTAAGACCTACCTACTCACTACATAAAATCCTTTGTAAAACACACTACCTTATAAACTCTATGCACCCTGCTACACTTATTTGTCAAACTATACCTACAAACTAACCAATACAAAAAAACGACATGCATACAATAACACAGCCCTATGCCTTGGTTAACCCACATTCATTGTTACCCACTTTCATCTCCACTCCCACATTTTTCATACTGTTTCACTACACATCACAGATACGGCTATGATAGGATGCAAGTATTACAAGAGTAAAACAGAGAAGGAAATGTGAGCTGAGCAAAACAGAGGAGGAAACCTTTCTTGCTCAGCTCCTATCCTGCGACTAATCCTTGTATAGTAATCAGTCCCAGCATATCACTGTTACCACTAATACTCTGACTGTATCCCAGTCTCTACAGTATCTCCCAAATCCACTTCTTCAAACACATGGATATAAAGCAAAGCAACCTCTTTAAATTGGAAATAAAAGCTAAAGTATGAAGAAGTAGTTATTTTCTTCTCTGCATTCCCTATTCAACCTAACCCACTCAAGAAGCTGTTCTGCCTCCATCCCCTCAAACACTACCATCCTTTTTCAAAAAAAGAGGAATACAAACAATACAGGACTAAAACTTAATAATTATCTCAGGAATACCTGCAGCAAGCTTGCTGAATTACATGCATCCATAACCCTTCACATCTCACACATCCTTGTGACTAGTGAAACTTGTCTAAATCAAGAAATCAAATGCAATAAACATTTTTACTCTTACATACAACACCCTTAGAGCTGATCATAACGCAAAAAAAGCAGCAGCACAGCTATTATATACCGTTCTTGGCCACGGTGCCTTCTGTGCGGAGTCTGCACATCCTCCCTGCCGTCGTGTGGGTTTCCTCCGGGTGATCCAGTTTCCTCCCACATTCCAAAGACATGCTACGGGTGGACAAGACACACTAAATTGGCCCTAGGTGTGAGTGTGAGAGCCTTCTGTGAAAAGTTGAATGCCAGGCTGGCAACTAGACACTGTAAAACTTCACTAACAATTGTTCAGCAAACCACTGTTCCACTGTGGAAACCTCTAATGGGGAAAAGCCGAAAGAAGAATAGCCATTATATATTGTAATATACTGAAATTCACTCTCACAATAGATCACAATTTAACAATCAGATCTTCTGATTTCCTTAGTCAAAGGAGACTCACAAATGTCCATTTATCATTGAACTGCATACTCCCACTGGAAATAATACACCACTGAAGATATGCTAACTTGTGTATCCTCGCCAATATTACTTATGAAAATATCATGAGAAACTAACACTGACCAGTACCAAATAATCTCTGACTCGCCCAACATAAGTACTGATCTTTATGTGTTTACACAGCTCACCGATACATCAGCTAGATGTAATAAACCTTCTAAAACAGCATCCATACTAGATTAGATATTAGCAACAAACCGTAGTAGCATCTCCCCTGTAGGCACTTTAAATATTCTTACGGATTCTCTTTCCATTTTTGCCACTAGATATCCTTCTCAGGTTGCCAAAAAAAAAAACCCTACTATAGTGCAAGTTATCTAAATTCAAAAGTCACCCATACCTTAAAACAATACAACTGCAACATTAAAATATGACTAGAAGCTAGTACTACATTTCAATTTCTCAACATGCTGAATGAGCAAGTTCTTCTGAGGGGGAAAAAAGTCAAAAATCAACTCTGCTCATTAGCTATCTCAAGAAACATACAGCTTATGAGAGAGAGAAATAAATCCTGAAAGATATAACACAAACTGAAAACTTAAGAAAACTTGTAAAAAGTTCAGCTACCTTAGAAATATTACAAAGCACAATATAAATGCAGATAACTATTATTGCAGTATTCAAAAAAAGCATACAGAATATATATAATTTTTCTGGGCATCTGCAAAAACTCATCTTAACCCAGGTCACAATACCCAGCCAAATCCAACTACAACAGACCCACATGCATATACTGAAAAACATTTCAAGCATTTCATGCAAGCTGTAACCTCGCTAATTAAAGAGAATATGACTAACAAACCAGACCTGACCAAACAATTTGATATCCACATAGCTCATTTCACCTAGTCCCAGTTTCAACTATTAGAAAATACTTCCTAAAACAAACCAACCTCCCTAGCTGTTGACAATCTCCCTGCTTAATATATTAAAATAGCTGCTGATGCGCTACACTAACCCATGAATACTAAATCCATTCAGGAATGCCATGTCCAAACTATATGGAAAAAAAATCTTACACCTTACCTCTACATAAAGGTGGTGCTATTTTCTAACTTGAGGCTCATTGCTATCCTGACATCCATATCCAGGATATGTCAAAATATGCAAACATTCACAACCAATGGAATACCTTTTCAGTTATAATCTTTTCCCATTCTAACTTGGATTTTGTTCTAATCACAGCAACTCCAGAGCTCTAGAGAGATTTAATGATAGGAAGACATGAGTCGTTAGAAAAAATCCATATCCTTGGCCTCTCTAATTCATCTCTACATTGGTTTCATGACCCTAAGTATTAAATATCAAGCAATCAAATGGGAAAACTGTAGGTTTTTCATTTCTATCCATTTCTGTTGGTATGCCACAAGAATCCATACTTGGACCATTGCTGTTTAGCATATTCATAAATGATAATGTACAGTCCGGCTGTTAAACATGCCACTCTAATTCAGTACACCAATGAACATACACTAATCTTTTCAAACCTCTAACATGAATTTACGCACAAGTCCTTTTCATACACAGAAGCCCAAGAAAGTCCAGCTATTACTAAATCCTCCCCCCAGACATACATATATATATATATATATATATGTATACATGTATATATATATATATATATATATATATATATGTGTATATATATATATATATATATATATATGTGTATGTATATATATATATATATATATATATGTATGTATATATATATATATATATATATATGTGTATGTATATATATATATATATATATATATGTATATATATATATATATATATATATATGTATGTATATATATATATATATATATATGTATATATATATATATATATATATATATATATGTGTATGTATATATATATATGTGTATGTATATATATATATATGTGTATGTATATATATATATATATATATATATATATATATATATATATATATATATATATATATATATATATATATATATATATGTGTATGTATGTGTATGTATATATATATATATATATATATATATATATATATGTATATATATATATATATATATATATATGTATGTATATATATATATATATATATATATATATATATATATATATATGTATATATATATATATATATATATATATATATAAAAATGTATGTATATATATATATATATATATATATATATATATATATATGTGTATGTATATATATATATATATATATATGTGTATGTATATATATATATATATATATATGTATATATACATATGTATATATATATATATGTATATATACATATGTATATATATGCATATATATATATATATATATATATATATATATATATATATATGTATATATACATATGTATATATATATATGTATATATACATATGTATATGTGTGTGTGCATGTATATATATACATATATATATATATATATATATATATATATATATATATATATATATATATATCTATATATACACATACATACATATACACACAAGAAAAAAAAAGAACAGAGATTTGTTTCAGTATAAAAATGACTTTGCATATCCTTTAAGAAAGTCTCATAACTTTTATGAATGAAGACAACAGTTTCCGTGTTTTGCAATGGAAAGAAGCAACAATGGGTCTGGTTTCCGTGGTTACCAAGCACAGGCTCAGCGTAATAACCATTTCAGAAATCCTACAACCTATGCCAATGTAGTAAGATCGAATAATAGATATTCAGCACCTAGACCTACAAGATTTGCAGGAAATCAATTCACTGCTCAACAACAACATAATACAGAAACACCAACTAATTCTGTCTCATTGCCACATTCTAATTCAGCTAACCTGCCTCATATGCAGTCTCCTGTTCAGCCACAAGTCCAGTCTCTTTCCCATAGCCCTCGTGCAGCTAGTAGTGTTTTTTTGTCTTCGACAACTGTCACCAGCAACGACATAGAGCAGCCCGGTCTGACGGATGGGAATTTAGCATTCAGAGGGAAAGGGAGAGGAAGAGCCAGGAATATGTTGACCAGCAAAAGACCGCAAAGGTATCTATCTCTTGGCTCGAGAATCATCACAAGGAGCTCTGCAAAGAACTAAATACTGCTTCTCAGCCTAAGACTACTGACATTAAAAATAAAATAGCCGATTTTAATGCAGCTTTAACTCATGTCATTGCAGAATCAGATGTACACTCTCATACTTCTGCCCATACAAATGTTACGCTATTGAATACTTCAACCTCTAATAATGTATCACTACCACACACAGCCACTAACATAAATGTTACTTTAACACTGATTTAACAGCTGTTTTACAGCAAATGGACACAGCAATTTTCAATTTAACTGACAGATGCTTTCCTGACCAACATATAAAAGTATTAAAAAAGGGATTTAATTTCATTCCAGCGCAAAGGGCGCATATACCTGATCTTATGCTTGACTTTAAGTTGTTCGCTAGAAAATTAAACCTCCGTTTCTTACATGCCGATTGTCATAATGAAAGAAACAAAAATAGAGATATTTCAGATAATACTGATGATGAAAATTATTCAGATCAATGCGCAGATTCTGATTTATCTGATGCTTCTAACAACTACATTCCTAGACATGTCACTAATCAACAGAGTAAGAGTACATACAACCCAACTCTTAACTCTATACAGACTTTTTTAAAAGTATGTGAAAGGGATATTAGGAAATTATGTGCATCAAACAGCACTAACAAATGGTTTAATTTATCTGAGTTAGAGAAACAAGCACTATTACAGTTAACAAATGATAAAACACTACGCATTATGAGAGCGGACAAGGGTACGGGATTAGTCTTGATGGAACAAGAAGAATATATTCAAAAAAAATGGAAACTACACTACATAATAATGAATTTTTCACCCAAATACACATACAGCCAGTAGACATACACTTTACCAATATTGACAAGACCTTGAAAAATCTATAGATTACTAATGTCATCTCTTTAGAAGATTACATGTTTTTGTCAGTCCCCTCACCTAATCTAGGGAGATTATTTGGTATTCCCAAAATCCATAAGAATGCTTCTAGCCCACTGTTTAGACACATCATTTCTAACAAAAAAAACAAAACGGAAAAAATTGCGGAGTACTTAGATGCAGTTTTAAACCCTTTAGTACAAAAGACCAACAACTATTTAAGAGATTCATTGGCTTTCTTAGACGAACTATTCCACAAAAAAGAAGGGTTATCTAAATGTATTTTAGTAACTATGGATGTAGAAGGGTTATACTCTAATATA
>NC_056733.1:305584274-305714274 GCF_019279795.1 Protopterus annectens | reverse complement strand
TAAAAAATAAAAAAGTGTATCTGCTTTTACTGTATTTGTGTTTTTTCCTACTTTATTTTGCTTTTGCGTCATCTTAAAAGTACTCAATTGTATTTATTACCGCTTGGTGTAACTCATTCTAAGCCTTTTAGTTTAAGCACTTGGGCTTCAGACCAGTTGTTTTACATTAAGAAGGTTTGTGGCCTGCACTGTGGTGGCAGGACAGGTATCTTACATCCTTCTAAGTTGGGAACTGCTGATTGAGGGCTCAGTGTCTGTTATTCTAAAAGTGTATTAGTTCTGGTTTAAGCACGGGCTTCAGGCCAGTTATTTTACATTAAGAAGGTTCGTGGTCTGCACTCTTGTGGGAGGAGAGGCTGGACTCTGCCCTTCTGAGCTGGGAATTTCTGGTTAAAGGCTTATAGTGCCTGCATATTTGAACGGTATCTTACTGAAATTGGTACACCTTGTTTGCTGTAGCATAGACTAGATCCAGGCCTGCTGAATCTAGCTTTGTTTGTATGCTTGTTGTTTGTTTGCTTATTTCCCTGAAATGCTAATTTCACCTAAAACGCGGCTTTTCAGCGCTTCTGTGGATCCCTAGTGATCTCTGCATTGCTTACTGTACTTATTTCCTTGTTTCACTTGAAAGAAAGTTACTGTTTGTCATTTTTGCATTTAAGTTACCTGTAACACATTGCATTTAAGTTACCTGGCACTTGCTCACTAAGTCAGCACTAAAAAATTAAAAGCACTACACCCTCACAAACTCCCCTTGAGTACCTTGCTCCCCATTGGCCCTTTTTTTCAATTATAAAGGAATTCCCAATACTATTCTAGCATGTCCAAAGGTCAGTTGTCAGTCTCCTCTCCAGTCCAGCTGGTGAATCTGGGAATCTTGAGGCAATGTTACAACTGCCTCATGTACACAGACAACCCTCTCCTCCTCCCAACAAATTCCAACACATGTGAGAGATGCAACCATACAAACAAACTGGAGGCTAAGCTCTCTCAACTCAGTACTGGCGTAACCAGTCAGGAGGAGAAGGAAACCACACTCACTACAATTCCAGTCTCACATAGATCTACCACGACAGCAAACCAAACACATAAACACACAAAAACATACTCGGAGGCTCTAAATAAAAATCTGCCTAAGCAGCAGAGACCTCCAAAGCAGACACCCAAGCAACCGCTACCCCAAAACAAAACACGTGCAACACATAGCTCTCAAAGCCAGTGTGCCGAACAGTCACAGCCCTTAAGGCTAAACAACACACCTGATACACTTGTAATAGGTGACTCTATCGTCAGGTACAGTGACGTCCTGCTCACCAGGCTGAACAAGGAGAAGGTCACAGTGAGCTGCCTGTCAGGCGCTAGGATCCGCCACATAACACAAGCACTCAGGTCACTCCAAGGCAAGTACAAATATGACTCAGTCATTGTCCATGCTTGTGTGAATGACCTGAGACGTACCTCCCTGGACTACATGAAAAGAGACATAGAGGAGCTCTCTGAGCATGTAGCCCAAGCCGGTACGACCCTGACCTTGAGTAGCATCTTACCCTCACCAAGAATGATGCCACAATATGAAGACAAGATGATCAATTTCAACAATTGGCTTAAGTATTGGTGCCATTCAAAGGGGATCCAATGCCTGTCAGTCTGGGATAACATGCTCAACAAGTCATGATGCTTCGCTAGGGACGGCTTGCACCTGTCACCCCTGGGCTTTTGGATATTGGCAAAGGCTCTTGCTACCCCCATAGTGCCTTTTTTAGGCAAGGCTCAAAAGACAAACCCACCTCCATAGGTATCACAAGGGATAAGAAACTAAGAGTAATGCTACTCAACGCCATAAGTCTAAACCTCAAGATGCATGCACTCGAAACTCTCCTTAGCATGGAGAACATCGATATCTGTGCAGTAACAGAAACCTGGTTCAAGGCTCCCAAGAGCACCCCAGCACTACCAGGTTATACCTCATACCATGCTTTTCGGCCCCAAAACTCGGACCGAACCACAAAAGGTGGGGGAGTATTAATATTCGTCAAAGATACCCACACCTGCAGGTTGGTGGCACAGCACAAAGCATCAGAGATTATCCATGTGCAACTAACAGTGGGTAAAACTGCCTTCCAGTTTATAGCCTGCTACAGACCACCCTCCCAAACCCAAGAACCCCACTCGGCCTTCCTGAGAACACTGGAAAATATGAAGGTCTCTCCAAACACCATTATATTGGGCGACTTCAACTACCCAAACAGACTGGGAGCATTACTCTAGCTCCAACATCCTAGCCCAAAAGTTCCTAGAATTTATAAACTCAAATGCTATGGAACAACTTGTTACCACTCCCACAAGAGGGGAAAACATACTGGACCTGATCATCACCAACATGGGGACTCTATGCTCCAGACCAGAAGTGTATCCCTCACTGGTAAGATCAGACCATAAACTAATCTCACTGGATATTCACATCCCGATCCCACCCACTGCCCAGAAAACCACAGTGAAAAACTTCTCTAAAGCAAATTTCACACTCCTCAAAACCAAGGTGGAATCCTTCAAAGCCCCCGGGCCTGTGGAAAATACGGCCCAGACTGCAGAATCCTTTATAAACGCATTCTATGAACACCTTCAGGAATCCATGGATCTTGCAATCCCAAATAAAGCCAAGACCCAATCCTCCAAAGGCAGACGTCCTGTCTGGTGGACCCCAGCCATAAACAAACTATACAATAGAAGGAGGGAGCTACTACATAATAGAGCAAAATCCCAAAAAGGGAAGGCATCTCTGATCAGTATTAGCAAAAAACTACGGGCACTCATAAAATCTTCTAAGGCCAGCTTCGAGAGAAAAATTGCACAGGACACTAAGGATAATCACAAGGCTTTCTTTAGTTATGTTAGGAACCTGGGTGGGAATTCCCAGATATGCTCAGAATTAGTCCAAAATGATAAAAAATACACCGAACCCACAGACATTGCCAACATCTTAGTTGACAGGTTCAGCGCAAACTTCTCCCCCCCTCCCCACCAAAAGGGCAAATATCTATCCCAGCAGAGTGCTGCCCCCCTGACATCTCAGATGCTCAGGTAAGAGCTGCCCTCTCCAAAACAAAAACACAGCATCAATGGGACCAGACGGTGTCCCGGGCTGCGTCCTACATGAACTCCAAGAGCAGCTAAACCCAAACATAAAACTACTGTTCAATCTCAGCCTTACTACAGGATATGTACCCAAAGAGTGGCTTACAGCAACAGTGGTCCCTCTCTACAAAGGTGGTGACTCAACGGATCCTGGAAACTATCGCCCCATAAGCCTGACTAGCTTGATCTGCAAAGCTATGGAAAGGATCATCATGGGGACTTACAGACAATGGATCCTACCCACTTCGGCTTTGTTAAGGACAGATCCTGCATCTTAAACCTGGTCGACTTCTTTGAAACAGTCACCAAGGCCATTGACGAGGGGAAGGTGGTCCACAGAGCCTACCTGGACCTCGCAAAAGCCTTCGATACAATACCCCACTCGGGCATTATAGATAAGCTCACCATCTTAAATATAAACCCCTATGTCACTAGATGGGTTGCAAATTGGCTCAAGGACAGAACTCGCATGGTTAGAATTGCTGGAGCCATGTCAGACTCCAAACCAGTTACAAGTGGCGTCCCACAAGGCTCAGTCCTGGGACCTCTCTTGTTCGGTATATATTTCTCGGAGGTACAGGCCAACACGGAAGGACTGTGGCTGACCAAGTTCGCAGATGACTGCAAACTGGGCGCCATAATCGACTCTCCAGCCGACACAAGCATCCTCCAAAAGGGCCTCATAGAAACAGACAACTGGTGCCAGAGCCATGGCCTCAAGCTAAACGCCAAAAAGTGTATGGTCATCCCCTTTGGCAAAAACAAAGCGCCCACAAATTACCACACAGGTGGTAATCCATTAAGTACAGAAGAAGTAATTAGGGACCTGGGGACCCAAGTTGATAGCAATCTCTCATTTGACAACCACGTGGACAAAGTCGTTAGAAGAACATTTTATATAGCCCACCTAATCATGAAGGGATTCACATCTAGATCAGGGAAGGTCATCGTTCCTCTTTACTCATCCCTCATCAGGCCCATAATTGAATACAATGCCCCTTTTGGGATGTACCTTACCAGACACCTGCAGCAACTGGAAAGACCCCAAAAGTACCTCACCAAGAGGATCAAAGGGCTCAAACAGATGCCATATGCTGCCCGGTTAAAGAAACTCCAGCTCTACTCAGTGGCATACCGCCTGCTCAGAGGCGATCTGTGCCTGACGTATAAAGCCATGTCCAACCCAGAATTAATGGACATGCTGCACCTCAGAAAATCCAAATCCCATCGAGCTACCCGCCGAGAGACTTGAACCTCAGCACTGAAATAAATAGGACATGCTGGAGGGACAGATTCATAACCCATAGGCTCCCTTCACTCTGGAATAAAATCCCAGTCCAGGTTAGGCAGAGTCCCTCATTGACTCTCTTCAAGAGGAATCTTGATGAGTGGATGGGAGATCATAGGTTTACCCCGGGTATCACTTCTGTGTCACTGTTAGACAGAGGCACAGTATACTAACCTCGAAAAAGGGCATAGCAAAATTAATTTAAAATGGGTGGCGAAAGCCAAACACACTCTGGCTAGGCTTAGAAATGCCCTAGGGCAGATAGCCTAGTATGAACCTATGAACTATGTTTACCATGCTGGAAGATGTAGCCTATGAAAAAATTGAGACAGATGAAGTTATTAATATACATAGAAATATTTATATGGATTTGCAAGATTGTGCTAGTATGGGACTGATTACTAATGAGTTGCTTTTATATTTTTTGGTTGAATACCCTAAGATTCCTAGGTTACATGGGTTAACAAAAATTCATAAAAATCCCACTACACCGCAGTTTAGACCCATAGTAGCAGGAGCGGGATGGGCAACTGAGCCGATATCAATATTCTTGGACCATGAGTTGAAAAAAGTTCTAATGAATTATGATTATGTACTTAAAGATAGTGAACATTTTTTGACAGATCTGTATAACTTTACAACCACCATAACTATCAATTTGGAAGAACTTATGGTTGTAACCATGGATGTGGAAGCTCTTTTTGCACGTATCCCCAATGATATAGGAATTGAAATGCTTAGAAAATTATTGATATATGATAACTTGGGTAACCCTACACAAGCTGATTTTTTGTGCATGCTGTTAGAACTTGTGTTAGAGAATAATGTATTTTTGTTTCAGGACCTATGTTTTAGACAGAGAAAGGGTATTGCTATGGGCACGAGTTGTGCCAATACGTATGCCAACCTCATTATGGTAGCCTGGGAACAGGAATTCCTCATAGGTCAGCCAAATGTAGTCTTTTACAGATGTTTCGTTGATGACCTTTTTCTGCTTTTTAAAGTGGATGCATTGACAGTTCTACCCTTTGTGAACTATGTTAATTCTACCAGCACTTTCTTAAAATTCGCCATGGAATGTTCCCTGACTTCCATCAATTTTTTAGATGTTATACTATACATTGAAAACAGTACATGGGAAACTAAGGTCTATAGGAAACCTTGTTATAGGCCTTCTTATTTACACAGGGAAAGCATGCACAACACAACTGTATTTGGGAATATAGTTAAGGGCCAAGCTATGAGGATAGCAAGACTTTGTTGTGATGATTCCACATTAGAAGATGAGTTATTAATTCTTAAGCAAGGTTTTATCAATAGAGGTTATCAGGTGGATGAGATCAGTAAAGCATTTAGGGAAACCAAGAATCTTAGGCATAACAGAGCTAGGCCAACTTTTTTCGAATAGAGAACCAGCACCATTGAAACCCAATACTTATAAAGGGTCATCAGTAATACTTCCCTACTGTGCAAATGTTGCGGCCATTGAAGATGCCATAGCTACAAACTGGCATATACTTTTGGTTGATGATACCACCAGGGATTTATTAGGCACATATCCCAAATTTACTTACAGCAATTGTAAAAATCTTCAGCAACGACTTTGCTATCCAATAAACAGTATGTTTAATGACCATAATATAACATGGTCCAGGGGAACTAAGAAATGTGGCATGTGCCCAGTGTAAGTCCATTGATGAATCACGTTTTTTCAGAAACCCGGATACTGGTTACGTTTGGGAGCTTAGAAACCATGGTACTTGTAACACCAGGAATGTGGTCTATGTTGCACATTGTCAGACTTGTTTCTGTTACTATGTAGGTAAAACTAATAGGTCCTTGAGGGAGAGAATTAGAGACCATAATTACTGTACTGCCAGACAGCAAGAATATAGTGCTTTGGCAAAACACACACTTAGTTTTGGGAATAAACATACTTTCTTGTTTCAAATTTTACATGTACAACCACTTAGTCCAAGATGGGGGGATATTTCCAATGACACAGAACACTCAGAAGTTAAATGGATCCTCAGATTGGAAGCACACAGAGGGAGAGGCTTAAATGACAATGTGTCTTTAAAACCCTTGCTTAAGGCTAGGAATCTTAGATAATATGTGATTTTTTTTATATTCTACATACTTTATAAATTGTCTATTAAATATCATATGCTTACATTTTTATTAAATATTATATGCTTACATTTTTATTCAACATTTTATATATATATTTTATTGAATTTGTGTATTTCATTTAGATGGAAGTAAGGGTAAGCTTAGTTTTTTAATATGGACCTACTGCTTTAACTTGCTTTATTAATTACTTAATTGATTGATATCAATCACAGCACCAGCTTTGTTATATAAACTGTTGGTTTTGCATTGTGTTTCATAACGTCTGAAGAAGCGGAATTGTTGGTCCACGAAAGCGCTTACATTTGCTGGAATAAAGAAAAGTTTTTTATCTGGATTTTCTATCTTGGACTATTTTTACATTGGACACTCCTTCCAGCTTGGGTTTGTTTTTTCAATATGTGTGTATATATATATATATATATATATATATATATATATATATATATATATATATGTGTGTGTGTGTGCGTGTGTGTGTGTAGAGATATATATATGTTGAACAGTACATCAGTCCGCAAACAATGCAAGCTACTAGAAAATAAAGCAACACAAATGTAGACAAACTATTTAAAACTCACCTCCAGTATCATCCACACAATCATCATGACACAGTCAAAGTTTATAGCCCACCAGTGACTACAATGGTACAACTCTTGCAGTAAACAATATTTTGCATTTTGTGATGAAATCTATTCAACAACAATTTTAATATGTGCCACTCTACATGTATGTCCAGTGAAGCAAAAATGATGTACAATCTACCTGGGACATGTATATAGTACAGCAAACTACAGTAATTCTGTGTTTTTATGCTTCACTGTTGTTCTTTGTCATTGCAGTATAACTTACAAGTGATACAACATGTATAACTTACAAGGGATGCAATATTAGTGTACTTAGTGTTACGTGTGGGTAAAGATTATACTTCAATGGTTATGGTCTCAGTATGACTAGCACATCATCTAGCGATTTAATGTATGCTCTTCAGATATCCTTACTTGATGGTACTTCATACAATGGTCACCCAGTGGTCACAACAGTTCATTCAGTTCTGTTAGCTTACTCCCAACAACCCACAAATTCTAACCCATGGTCCAAAACTGCCTTTGTAATGTTTCCATGTCATTGCTGTTTCGGTATGTGTGCCAGTGTGTGGCATAATTATTAGCATGAGCACATTTTCTCAATTAAGATAATATCTGTGTCAAAGATTAAACACAAAGAAAGGGGTTTCTGAATATGCCCTAATATGTTTTTTTCTCTCCTAAAAGCATTGCCCCTGTTCTCTGCTTAAGGGATCTATTCAATAAATCATTTTCCTACAAAAACATTTATCAAAAGATAAACGTTATAAAAAGGGGAAAAATGCCACATTTTATATTACATCATATTACATTATATTATACACACACCTATTTTTTGTTCAGCCTGATCCACAGATATACATGGATGAAGCCCTGATAACACAGATGGCCAGTGTTTAGCCAGTGTCAAAGGTGTTGGATCATGCAAGTGAGGAAGAATGTCCTGAAGCAACTAATGTTGGTTAACGTTAGCTCAGTTTAGTAGCACTTAGCCGATTGTCAATGAAAGAGGGCAGGCTGATACTGTTGTAGAATTATACAGACGTGTCAGGGAGGAAGCCGTAAAAGCATGCATGGCTTTTGCTTGACCAAGTAGCTACTGCAAAGTCAGCAGAAAGCACAAAGATGAGGAGGAGTTAGGAAGGGGGACAGTTGTATCTATCTCTCCCCTAATACCAGAGTCGCACCTTTCAGGGAAACACTTGAACTGACAGGAATTAAGAGCCCATGGCTCTCAACTAGTGCAGGGATATTTGGTGGTTATCCCTGGAGAATCAAAAGACGAGATAGGGTGTGTGTGTGTGTGTTTGTGTGTGTGTGTGTGTAATATATATATATATATATATATATATATATATATATATATACACATACACACACACATAACACACATTTATATATAGATATATATATATATATATATATATATATATATATATATATATATATATATATATATATATAAAACAATCTGTCTCTATTTCTGAATGTATGTATACGTACACAGCCACACACACACACAAAGGTCTACTTAGAAATTTCAAACTTTTAAAATGTCGACTTTATGATTGAGACCTTAAGATTGAAGTTTTGAAACTTCAACATTTAAATGAAAATAAAATAAAAAAAATCTTTTTTTTTTTCACATTTTTGCAGGAGGTTACTCCCGACACCCCCTGTTAATTAGATATACCAACTCTGAGATGGCACTACAGTGAGGAAAACAGTATATATACCATTCAGCACTGTACAGAGATCCCCATTTAAACAGTTCAAAGTTTCAAAACTTTGATTTTAAGGTCTCGACCATAACAAAGTTGACATTTTGAAAATGTTAAATTTAGAAGTAGACACACACACACACACACATTTTATATACATATAGATATATATATATATATATACGGGTCGTCAAAATATCAAAAGACCACTTACTCGAATCCCAAATCGAGACGACAATATCAAAACCACATATCCGTGAACCATTAAACCACTGAAAAAATTCACTTTGAAAGGAACCACTTGGCCATCAGGAGAAAATGCATACAATGAAGTAAGTAAAAAACACCCATGCCCCACAAACTAAATATACAAACTCAGAGATCACACTGTAGTGGGGAAAAGGGCAAACTTCCCCATGGTGGCCAAGTGGTTCCTTTCCCGATGTAAGTTTTCAACGGTTTGACTGTTTGCAGATAGATATGTGGTTTTCATATTGTTGTCTCAATGATTTAAGTAAAAGTGGTCTTTTGATATTCTGAAGTAGATATATACATATATATATATATATATATATATATATATATATATACATACATATATATATATATATATATATATATATATATACACACACACACACACACACACATACATACACGTGTGTGTCTGTGTGTGTGTCCTGGGTTGCTTTGGAATCTCTAACTAATGTCACAAAAAATTAAGCCCACACTGGAGCTTTGGGATCTTATAACATGTTACCTTCAGTTCTCATTTCTTCTAATGCTCTTTATCAATTCTCATTGTCCAGGCTCTTGGAAACTTCGCACTCTGTTCATAACAAAACCAAGCTAACCTTCTGAACAAAAGGACTTCTTTTACAAAAAATTACAGTATAAAATAAATAAGAAATGTCTGGAGAGAGAAAGCTTGGAAACAATCAAGTACGGCTAACAGCAAATTAAAAACAGTCGCAGTCTGTCAATCACTAGGTCCTCTCAAGCAAAGTTTGGCAATTTGAAACCCCTAGATAAAATTGCATGGAACAGGCATGCAAATGCAAATATTATTGTCAGCAATAAAATACAGTAAGCTGTTGACAAAATTGAGCAATTTGGGAGTTGCCCGTAACTTCTAATTTAACTTTTTAAAGTAATATATCATGTGTAAATGGGATGTTCTTAAAAATAAGTCAACTTACTGCATATTTCCTGTGTTACCAACATAAGTGAGTATGTTTTATGAGAAATAATCTGCATTCAAAAGCAGGAAAAAAAAAAAAAAAAAGAGTACTTTAACTCTAGTGAGTAGCGACAGCAGTTAAAATGTCTTGACAAAACTAGGTTTAGGGTAAGAATAAAATCTTGTTTTTGTGGGCCACGAAGAACTGCAGTTATTAATTTTACATACTGCATCCGAGAAATGACTGGGTACAAAGGATTCTTTCTGGACTAAAATCTTTACAGAATCAGGTGTTTCCCCCTGATGGTACCACACTTACTCCTCCGTTTGATAGGCATGCTTAGCCAACATTTGCAAGTGGCTGCCTTTTTGTCTCTGGTTTCAGCTTTCACTACAGTTATTCATTTTGAAAGACTTTCCATTTCACTTTATATAGCTACCCTAGTTAATAAACAACTATTAGTGTTCTTTCATCAGGTATCCTTACCACACCTGTTAAGTAATGCTGGGCAACACATTTTGAATCACTGTGAAATAAAGGTGGCAATTTCTTACACATCTGCTGTCTTCTTCTTTTATGTAACATTTGAACTGATCCCATCAGAAACACTGGAATTCAAAGTCAAAACACAGCTGATTAGCTCATATGTTTGCTAAGGATAATTTAGACTCAACATGAAACAACCACACTATGCACAGTGTCACAGAAATGCAGCTGACAGATGAGCAGACCACGATCAGAACTGCACATCTGTTGACTGGGATACCATGTTCACACCATAAAAGCATTGTGTGTGTTGTTTATGTCTTCGTATTCAGAAGGTGTACGTTAAGTAAAAGTGGTACAGCCACACATTTGTAGTGTGCAAATATCACTAAGGAGGAGGTTGCACTATACTGAAGCATACTGCATGATGTAACAGGGCCATTTGCACACTTGCAATCCACACGGTACTTGGGAAGGGACTGCATCTTCATACTGCTGCATACAACATGGTGTAGCTCTGCATCTGCATGTCTATAACTTACAAGGCACTTAGGACAGGGTCATATTATTGCACTAAAACATAAATTATTGTATAGCTGAGGACCCACATATTTACAGCACACAAGACATTTGGAGAAGTGATTGTGTTATTGTACTAGAATACTTGGCATAGTGTTGCTGTGCACACATACACTTCGAGTGCACAACTAAGTGAGGAAAGGGATCTTCATTGCACAGTAATACAAGATATTGTACCAGCTGTACATCCTCACACACATACAGAGCACCCATATTTGGGGGGGGGGGGGGGGGTGCACAAATGTACTGAAGTAAATGGCACAGAACACCTGTACACTCACACATATTTATAACACATAATGTACTCAGGAGAGGGCTGCCTTATTGTACTGAAAGACAAGGCATTGTGCAAAAACATATCCATACATTTCCACAACACAAGATACTTGAGACCAAGCTGAATTATTACATTGGAGCAGCTATGTATCCATGTGTATAGTGCACAAAACACTCAGGAGGAGGTTATGTTATTGTTCCATGCATACAGATTAGCTCAGCTGTATATAAATAGTTTCATGCTGCACAAGGTACAAAGGAGAAGTTGCATAACAACAGTCAGTATGTAAATCACCCTATAGCTATAGGACACAATCTCTCCTTAAGGGAACCAAGAAATATTATAAGCATAGCTTGCAGCTCAGCACTGGTGAAGTCCTGCTGACCAACTGACATATGGATGAACTGGAGGCCCCAAATGGATAAACTGATAATATAGTGCACCCATGAATTTCAAAGCAGTTATTGTGCCATGTATGCTACAACAATAGCTGCAGTTCTAGATGGATGACAAGAACAAAACTAGTCTACTGTGTGTGTGTGCGTGCAGTTATTTTAACAATCAAATCTAACAGTACAAATTTCTCTACAAATACATTTGACTGAAAACTCATTTAATATAATCAAATTAGACTGATAAACATATCTTAAATCTTTTTTAGGTGGGGCAAGCCCATATGTAGCTCCTATGTGGGGGCTTCACCCAACCACACACCTAAACAAATATTGTTACTCCATAGTCACACAGCAAATAAGAAAATAAAAATATACAAGTCTTTACAATTTTCAGTCAATACTGATTCAGTCAAATTACTTTTTAGTCAAATGTTCCCAATCAAATTTGTTTACTCAGTTGTCATTCAGTGAAACGTGATACAGACAAAGCAGCCACTGCTATTTATGACTATGCACACGTGTACAACATGAGTGTATATGCATGCATGCGTGTCTATGCATGTGAGCTCTGGTACTGCTATGCTACAGCAGTAGCAGCAGTTCTGCATGGAAGACATTATGGAAACCTGGTCTCTATTTTACATTCACAAATATACACAGACACACATGTCTGTCTGGATATATTATATAATGATCCTATTTCTTTTAATCGCAGATGAACTGTAATCGATCAAAAACACACAAAAATGTTCAGTGGTGATTACTTTCATCTAAAGTAAAAAAAAACAATCTAAAACAATAAATTGCAAAAGTAAACAAATTAAACTCTGCAGTTGCATAACCGCAGAAAAAGGAGGAAACACCTGAATTATACTACAGTCTACCTGCTCAAGTGAAACTGTAATATAATTTGACCACTTTCACCACTATGTAAGTTACAAAAACAAGTGATCAATGTGTTTCCACCCAAACTAATGGCTTCTATATTACATGCCAAAAATCCAAACAAGTACCAGTAAATAAATATAAAGGTGTGTGGATAGTTAAGCAACTAGTAATGGTATTAGAATATATTATAATACATAATATAACATATGCAAACTTTTTCATTTTCTAAATGGATACCTATTTACAAGAAAAACACAGAAAGGGAGTAATGTAAAATACACACAGTTATTCATGTACTGCCAGGTTCTTTTCCATCATCAAGTTCAACAATGCAATGCCATTATTCCAAAATCCTCACAATTTTCTTACTTGAAAATCAGTATCTTCACTGAGACTTTTTTTATGCTAAAGGAAGGGGAAAAGCAGCTCCTATTTATTTTATTGTTTTCAGGGTCATCTTCCGGACTCCCACTGCCCTTTGAATACAGAACCCTAGGAAACCCTCCTTCTGAATGTTCTCTAAACACAAAGGTCATGAAAGTCACTCTGGCTAGAAATACTGGCTATGTATGCAATATGAGTAGGTGTGTGCCAATAAATCACAGGTGACTGAACAAATTTCACCCAGAGGCAACTGCTCCCTATCATTTGTTATGCAGACTTGCTTCTTTGTCTGCCTACAAGGTATTACCTTCTCATGACCCACTTTCCAAGTAAAAGAAATTCAGGTCCATAGAAACAACACAATGCCAAGTGTGACTTCCAGTTTTAGTAATCATTATGCTACATAAATGTCCCCCACCCCTGCAGAGAAACATCAGTTCTAGCACTGTCTCATCTGCTGTAAGCCTGAATCAGATTATCTGCACCCAAGTGACTACAACCTGGTCAATTCCATAGTCTTAACCTTGTAAATCTATACTAGCAATGCCATTAAGAGATCTGGTGGTAGAACTATTAAGGACATGGCTAGTGATTAATGCACATTACCACCCCAATTAATAGAGCTTTAGGTTTGAGAGAGTCTACTTTATGGCAATTCTCTATAGCTTAATGTATTAACATTGCCGAGTTTTCTTCCTGTATAGTACACTCATTACCATTTATAGTCTGAGACAAGACTGCTCCTATTTTTAATTGTTGAGGCATCACAGTACACTAGGAAATGTAAGGAAAAGTCAGGAGCTACTAACACTAGTTTTGAAAACAGCACATATTTTAATTGCCCAAGGATATTTTCTGTTTCAGCTGTCCATTTGACCTTCAAGTGAACCTAACCAGTGGTCAAGTAGCAAGCAATGGTAACCCAATTAGGAACAAATTTACATTATTTGCAAGCAGGCCAGAAAAAGCCTTAAACCATTTCTTAGAGCTTTGCTTGGGCCACTTTATAAATTCAATGCAATCTGCATGCAGTTTCACTATCCTCGACTTACCACATAATGGAGGGCCTCTGCTATTCCTAACATGTACTTAGCTTGGTTATCATTCAGCACAGCTTGAGAAAGGGAATCTAGAATGGTTTGAACTTTAGGAAGATGGCATTCAAAATCATAAAGTATTACTAGATCATCAAAGAGGATGCAGCATACATGTATGGGGTCTAAGAATTTATCAGTCTCTGAAGTTGCAGGTATTCCACACAGTCCAAAAGGCAAGACTCTGTAAAGGAAGAGTTTGGATGGTGTGAAAAATATTTTTTCCCATAGGTTCTGGAACTGGTTGAATTTGCCAATAGTCCTTGGTAGGTTCAAAGAGGACAAAAATTATCATTGTTCAACTTTTCAATCAGTTCTTCCCCTAGGGGTATACGATATTAATCAAATCAGATATTCCATCTAATCATTTAGATCACTGCAAAACCTTACAGAGCCATCAGGGTGGGAGCCCAGTACTGTGAGGCTATTTCACTCACTTTAGGATTCTTCAATTACCCCAACCATGAGACTTTTTTGTACTTCATTAACCAATTGAAAGTAATGAACAACAATCCCAGTGCCACATTTACTTTCTTATGAGAAATAGTTTGTGTTGTACTGGAATAAACTGGACGTACCACACATCTCTGAAGACGCACCTTTGTTCCTGTGTACAAATTCCTTTTATTTACATTTGTTTACTGGGAAAGTCTGACTGAACCAAAAAGACTCTTTCAATAAAGTCCAGGGAGAGAAGCTTCACAAATTGACAAGAAATTTACACAAAGGTATAGTAAGCTACATAATGAGTACTAATAATTAATATTATATAATAATAGTTAATAAATTAGATGAATTGTAGAAATACTGATTGGGATCATACACAGTAAATCAATAAACAAAATATTTATATAAATATATATAAAGAAAATATAAGAGGTTTGGGTAGTAGATGGGTTTCGTGCACAACACAGAAGAGTACAAAGATGAGTAAGAGTGGAGAAACAGTATTTGAGGCATTAAAAAGAAAAGGCAACAGTGAAAAAAAATCAGATAGCATCCGAGGCAGTAGGCAGTTGAAGTGGTGAAGAAGAAAGGAAGTAGTAGTGTAGGACAGCTGATGTGTGAAGACACTTGATAACAGATGAGAAAGCCCTTATGTGAGAGGTATGGGTGGGGAAAGAGCGGGAAAATGATCAGCCATGAAGGATTGATGGAGATGTGCATGAGCAATGACAATTCCAATCTGAATGAAGGTGAGACTGTAATAACAGTTTAAAATGTCTGTGATTGGAGTTTACCCAACAGGCAGTGGAAGTAAGTTCTGGAGTTTCACAATGCAGTGAGAATTGTTTCAATGCATAAGGGAGGATCTAAGGGGTCTGGCTGTAATGTATCAAGATAAGAGGGTTCTGAAGGCAGGAAAGGATTCTGGATAGTAAGGTATACTGTGTGCTTGTTTCAGTTTGATAGAGTTGATGTAATTTGAGAACTCAAGCCAATTAAATTGATTAAGTGAAACATAGTGGTGTGTGTGTGCGTGTGCACATCAGAGATGGTTGCAAATTTTGCAATTTTATTGTAAGTTTGATCAAGTTTGAGGAACTGGACTTTATGGAGGATAGTAAATATGCGTGTTATAAGAGTGAGTGTAGGGAGTAGAAAGATGAGGCTATGTGTTGTCAGTAAAGTTAGTCAGGTATGGATTAGATCTAGATACCATGCCTATTTTTGACAATTTTTTGTGACTTCTTCAATATATATGTGAAATAACAATTGATCATGAATTTCAAGTCTGAGAATTTTGGTATGGTAGATTATATTGATGGCTGTTCCACTGAAAAGGTGATAGAGAAGTTAATTTTTATAATGGCTTGGGTATTTTAATTGATGAGAAAGCACTTTGATAATGTCTTTTTTTTTTTTTTTTATTACAGAGTATAAGTTTGGTTTTCTTGGTATTGAGCCAAGATTAAAGTCAGGTAACCAGTTTTTAACAGATGTACATGCAGTTTGAGTGAAAGACTGACGTTCAGAAAATCATTTGGCTTTAAAGATTACAGAATCATCTGCATATTGAATGTTGGGGGCATTAGAAGAATGTAAGGGCAGCTCATTGATAAAGACAGATGAATAGCAGGGGGCCAAGGACAGAACTCTGTAGAACTCCTACTGATATGGAGGAGAAGGGGATATGGCTTGTTGCCATTTGACACACTGATTCTCATTTCTAAGAAACAATGCAAACCAATATACTGTGCTACAGGAGAGACCTAGTTTAAAGAATTTAGTTAAGAGACAATAGTGTAACACAGTGTCATATGTTTTGGACAGATCAAGGAAAATAGCAGGTACTGGCTTGTTGTTCTTGTGCTGGTGAACATTATTGATCTAGGATAGGAGTACAGAATGTGTGCTGTGTGATGGTCTAAAACCATGCTGAGATGGGGAAGAGAAGATTAGCTGAACTCAAAATGGATGGATTTTTGAGAATTTTGGATAGAGGATACAGAATGGCTATGGGTCTAAAATTAAGCCCATTGGAGGCTCCACCTTTATGGAGAGGAATTATTTAAGACTGTTTCCACATGTTAGGAACATAAGACTCAGAGAAGGCTCTACTAAGGAGAACGGAAACTGGGTAGGCAATGGATTTTGCTGCTAACTTTAGGTATTCTCTGGGTATTATCAGAAGCAAGTGCTGTTGGTCACAGTTTAGAAAGATAAGATTGGATTTTAGAACTAGGAAAATGTTGCACAAAGAAAGGATTAGGATTGTTGGTGGAGGCCACAGTATAGGAAAGGTTAGGTGAGGAGTTGCTACTGATTAGGGACAGTACAGAGTTAATTACATGTGCCTGCAAATTGTTCGTCTTTTCAGCTTTTCCCGGTTAGGGGTCACCACAGCGGAACTCTGGTCCGCTGATGATTGGCAGTAGATTTTTATGGTGCCAAGTTGCCAGCCCGATGCCCAGCCTTCAGTGCAAGCACACCCATTCACGCATGTCTTTTGGAGGCCACTCGACCACGGGGAGGACATGCAGACTCCAAACAGAAAGCACTCCAGCCGAGAATCGAACAGGAGAACCTCTTGCTGTGAGGAAACAACGCTACCGCTGCACCACTGCGGTTTACGTGCCTGCAAATTAAACTGTTTAAATAATGTTTTTTCAAGCACCAGTAAATAACACTTTGACCTTCAAATTTAATAAATCAAAATATATGTTAAGATTCTTCTCCAAATTTAAACCATTTGGTTATAAAGTCCTAAAATTAATAATAAACTTTGTTTCCATTTATACCTACATTTCGCAAATAAGCCCTTATTTTGAGAAGTTTGCCCAGAGCACCAGGTAACTTCCCTGCACACATTCCAATGAATGATGTGGGTTCTTTTACATCACCTGAGCTACCACCAACTCAGGAAAACTGGGCCTCATGTGAACATCTCATAACCTTCTACAGTTGATTAACTAAATGATGTACCTGTATTTTTAAGATTAGAGTCCACATCCTCCCCTTCACATCAGAATACTAATGAAACTAATACTGAATTGGCTGTACTTTAGATATGCCATGGCAATTTCAAGACAACATGGAGGGAAGCAATACACTAAGTAGAATTAGAGAGCGCATGTAGCACGAATAAATGAGGAAATGAAAGAACAGGGTAACTTCATACCCTTACCGTGTGAAGTAAAAAAAAAAAAAAAACATACTCTACAGGATGGTTACAGACAAAGAACAGATGATAGTTATTAGTCCCAAAGCCATTTAGAACACTTGTGATGAAGATATTACATAGTCACAATTTGGGTGATCATTCAAGAAAGTATAAGGTAAAAGGTGTGATTTGACTAAGTTTTAATGACCTAATTTTATGAAGAGCATTGAACATCGGTTTGCAGCTTACTCAGAATGTTAACAGCATCCAGCCTAGGGGTCAAGAGCTCTGTGATACTCTTACCTATTGTGAAAGTCCTATTTGAGAGAATAGCAATAGAAATCGTTGGTCCATTTGTAAAATTAAGAAAGGGCTCTCAGTATATCCTGGAATCCTTGATTATGCAACAAAATGTCATGTGGCAGTATCCGTATGAAGAATTATTTTTTAGAACAGGAATTTTCAAAGAAATTCTTGCTGACCAAAGTGCCTCATTAAAGTAGAGACTAATCTAATGACTGTCAGCTGTTTAAAGTGAAACAGCTAAGTACATTTCTATACCACCATTAAACAGATAGTATAAGGGAGTGTTTTAATAAAACTTTAAAATTGTTACAGAAGGCTATAGGAATAGATTAGAAAAATTGGTATGCATTGCTTCCCTATCTTTCTCCCGAAGTCTAAACTGGACTTACAAAGTTGGAACTGCTAGATGGCAGACATCCCTGTAACTTGTTATATTTAGCAAAAGGACCAAAGGAGAATGAAAACACCCTACTTAAAACTGTGGTGGAGCATTTTAAAGACCCGGAGGACAGCTTAACTGTAATGTTTACAATAAAGGAAAACATGCAGAGAACACAGGAGACAAAAGAAAGCATAGAAGAAAAATGCCCATCTCAAATCATTCAGATTAAGTGGATAAAGGTACTTGTTTTTGTACTACCTGTTGAAACTGTGCACCTTTAAAACTGTCAAGGTCTTTAAGAAATTGTACAAAAAGAAAGTGAAGTAAATTATAGTCAGACAACAAGGAAAAAGAAAATAGAACAGGTAAACCACAAAAATCTTCTGAAACATTGGAAAAAAACAGTTTCTATAGTAAGTATGTTTGCAAGGGATGTTAAGGCCTCAAACAGCACATTAAAAATTAAAATGAGTGAGATGTTATCATTGTCTCAGAAGTAAGTAGCAAAGTGAACACAGTATCCAACCCCCTCCCGCTCATCAATATTCTAATTAGTTTACACTGACTAACTTTTCAGCCTCTCCATTCCTCACTATTTGGTTCCTACTTATTCTGCACTATCTCACTATAACCCATCATCATCATCAGTACTTCTCCTCCATCTTTTCTAAGTTTTATAAAAATGATACTCATCTCTTCATAACTAAATACTTCCTTTCTACCTCCAAACACCAACCACTATCACTATACATCTTCAATAAAAACTCCACCTACGTCACTATTCAATTTCTCTACTCATTCCTGCAACTCCACTAATTATGGCATACACCCAGACCCAGGACCCAAGGCAAATAATACTGTGTTAAATCATCCTCCATCCCTCTGTCACCATCCTATAAACAGTCCACTGACAAGCTTAAAACTTTTATTATTATTATGCAGAGTTTAAGCAACAAAAGCAACCCCCACTCATATGCCTGGAAAATCAGCACAACTCAGATGTACTCATCTTAAAAGAAACTTTGCTAATTCCCATCTCTGACAAAGAAATCACCACACCCAGCTAAAATATCCTTCACATAGAACACCTCTTCAAGCAAGCAAGCATGAGGCATTGCAATCTTTTTCTCGTATAAACTTATACCACCCTATACCCAAAAGAAATCCCAGATTTTGCTAATGCACATCTCCTCCTACCCATTTTACAGAATAACTAAAACCTTTGGATAGTAGCACTCTGTATCCCAGTTAACAAATCAAATAATATTCCCATTATAGAAGACATTCTGTCCTGGATATTGACTACTATATTTTGACATTCTGATTCTAGGTATTAATATTAACTGAGCTTCCTGCAATCACTACAGATAAAAATCTACCTCCTCCAACAACCTTGGTCACTTCTACTTCTTCAGTTAATGCGCAAACTAGAATTAATAAATTAAAGTAAAAACCACAAACCAGACCAAACAAAAATATAAGTTATGATAGTAATGAAAGAAAAAATAATTCAGGGATGTATTTCATCACATTATATAGTGTTTTTAGTGATAAAGTTATAGCCATGGAGAAATATTATTGGAATTTTTAAAAAAAAATCCAAGGAAGCAAGAGAATGGTTACCAGGGAATTTAAAATTCTCTTATAAAGTAGGGAGAAATATTTAAAGTTTTTTAGTTAAAGGCAGAGTGATTAAATCAGAACTTAAATTTTATGATGCATTAAGAACAGTTGGTACTGAAATCTGTGGTAAATGCAAGGCATGCAAGTATATAGTTACAAGGTTTGACAATATAAATGGTATAATATTTAATGGGAAATCAAATTTTAGATGCGATACAGAGGGCATTATATATGCATTTAAATGCCCCTGTAATACGTTTTATATTTGTGAAACGAAAAGGCCTTTCAAAGTCAGATTGCTTGAACACATCAGAGACACTGAAAATGTTAAAATGTCTAGCTCAGTAGCAGAGCATTTTTATTATGAACATCAGAGTCAGTCTCATGGGTTAATTGGTACAATATAAGAGAAAGTTGTAGACACTTATTTGTACAAAAATATTGAAAATGTTTTATTGTATAAAGAAGCAGTTTATATTTTAAAATTTGATACTTTGGTACCACATGGAATGAATGTAGATTTTAACTGGAGAGTTTTGCTTTAAATAATATGATTATTGGATAATTGATTGAATGAATGTATTATAAATATGGAGTTTGAAGTTTGTTCAGCATTCTCCTGTGAAGGCACCAGCCGAGACATCAGAGGAATAAACACTGTTTTGCTTCTTTTTTTTGGGGGGTCACTAGTTTGTAGTTTTTACTTTACTGGCTTATAAGTCATGGTGGTGCAGCAGTAGCACTGTTGCCTCACAGCAAGAGTTTCTCCCGTTCGATTCTCGGCTGGAGTGCGGGGAGTGCCTTCTGTGTGGAGTCTGCATGTCCTCCCCGCGGTTGGGTGGGCGTTAGTTAGAAAGATATGTGTAAATGGGCGTGCCTTTGTTGAAGGTTGAACGTCGAGATGGCACCTCGGCGTTCGTGAAAATCTACTGCCAATCATTAGCGGACCAGAGTTCCGCTGTGGCGACCCCTAACAGGGAAAAGCTGAAAGACAAACAAAAACAACTTTACTGGTTTTAGTTTGTGGTTTAATTAGAATTAATAAATTCTCTATGACTGAAACTGCCATAGACTGGATCTTAATGAACCAGCCTAAAATATATCTTAATCAAGTGTCTTACCTGACACCTTAAGTGATCACCTTTCCACTTTTGCAATTTACACTCACTCAAGCATCTGTAAACAAACTATGTACAGTTAAGCAAGAAATCTGTCTACATTCAATGAGAATATTTTCAGTGAAATTCTGGCACAGTACAAATGTAACATCCTAAAAGTTATCCCCTGGATGAAGTAGTTCTCCATTTTAACCACATATTCGTATCCAACCTTAACACACAAGCTGCAATTATAAAGAAATGTGTGAAATGCAGCCCTGCCTCCTCGCTATGTACTTCTACAAAACAACTCATGAGACAGAGACAAAGCTTAACATACTTAGAAAACTACCTGTACATCTGTTCAAGCCTATTACACCTTAAGATAACACTACCAAAGCCCAAGCCATTCAAGATAAGAAAACTTATGTCACTATCCAACAAAACCTATATTCAAAATCTCCACAAAAATTCTGGAATATTCCAACTCCTCAACCCAGGTATCCCCACACAGTCCTGACCAAATCACTCTGACTCGGACATCAGCATCAAGTTATTCTTGAAGGCACATGAAATTAAATATGAACACACACAAAATAGAAAAATAAAAACAAAACAGAACCAAAGCAGTACAGACCGCAAATTAAACTGTTTACTGGTGCTTCACAAAACATTATTTAATAACACTTTGAAATTCAGTTTTAACAAACATTATAATGAATCAAAAATATATATTAAGATTCATCTCCGAATTTAAACCATTTGGTTGTAAAGTCCTAAAATTAATAATAAATGTGGTTTCCATTTGTAGTAACTTATGTACAAAATCACTTCCCTGGTTATTTTAATATTTACCTAAAACACTGAAGAAAAAACTACTATCGGAACCTGCATGTGCAGAATGGAAAAGCTGCACCACAGGACTGTCCAAATTAACATTCCTGATATCTCCCTAATGTTCTAATAGCCATTTCTTAACCGCTCTTTCAGTTTGCCCCATGTACCATCTTGTGGGTGTGCAGCCACAACCTATAATATATACCACACCACACAAATGGCGATCAACAGCTCTATAATTCCTACCATTAATCCTACCACCACCAAGACTTTTTATTCTAATATATACCTTACACCTCCCACAAGGGAAAGAACCCAGATGGATTCCATCCACCCGAAATTTTCTCAAATTTAAAATTTCCTTCAAATTCAAGAATCTTCCATATGAAAAAATAATCCTTCTGGGAAAAATTTTATCCAGCATCTCATCCTGACGAATGATAGGCCAGAGATGGCTGCTGACCACATTTCTCAATGTGTTTGAAAAAGGGAAGAATCTAGTAACAAAAAAAAGAGTTTTTCTTCACTATCTCTTCCTACTCCCCTACTTTCCCACACTTCATCACTGTGGCCTCAAACCAACTTGTACACATTTCCAAATGTCCCACTCCCCCTTACTTTCATCTCAGTCTTTTTTTAAAACATCTATGGAATACCCTCTACTTAATAACTTGCTCTTAACCTTATGAAACTCACTATTTAACTGCAACTTGTCCGACGTATTATCAAAAATATGCTTAAACTCCCCAAAAGGCAATGAATCTTAAAGATGTGGAGGATGCATACTACTAGTACAAAGTAAATTGTTCACAGCTGTTTTTTTAGACTATGGCCTAAAATGTACTGGATTGTTTCTTTCAACCAACAATTCAGTGTCAAGGAACTACATCACATCCCTATGTGTTCTAGAAGTGAATTCCAAACCACATGCATTTTTGTCCAGCTCTTCCATGAACCCATCAAAGTCTTCCCTATCACCCTTAGATATAAAAAAACGCTTATAGATGACAACGCGTTGAGAATATAATCTATTATAAACAAATTCTCAAAATAATCCATAAAAATAATGATATATGAAGGCCCCATCGCAGTATCCTTCTTCTGCATAAAAATCTGGGAAAACTCAAGAAGCTGGACCAAAAAAAAGAGGTGCAAGGACCTTCACCCAGAATTTTTCCTACTGGTTCCAAACCTCATTTAATATTGATGCTTGTGTACAATGCCTTAACATCCACACAAGCCCAATAAAAGTTACACTGCCAATCCATTCCCCCAACTAAATCTGAAAATTCCTTTGTATTATTAAGATGTGAAGGAACCCTAGACAAATATGTCTTCAAATGGGCATCCAAAAATTCCTAAATTTTGCAGGTACCAAATCAAATCTTCCCTGAAGGAAGGCCACTGGCTTAATTGGACTAACTCTGTCAACAAGGATAAGCAAGTAGTAGTTTCACTTTCTCTTCTTTAGTAGTTGTCTTACTTTTTTTTTTTTACCTTAAGAGTTGTGCTTTCATTTCTGACTGGATTTTTTCCTTTGGTGTATAAGGGAGAAGATTAAGACTTTGTTCAAGTTCACCTCTCATCTCTCTCTTCCTCAGTTTCTAGATCTACAGCCATTTCCTCTCAATCACCACATTGATATGTTGATATTGGATTCTTTCAATTTTATCTTACCCTTCTAACCACAGTCATAGCATTTTTTTCTGTCCTCTAGTAGACCTCCATATTTTTACTGTGGCTATGTACTTCTTGCAATATATCCATCCGATCCCCCCAATATGTTGCAAAGCATTTTGTACTGGAGACGGTCTTGTCTAAATATCACGTGTTAAGTTTGGCACTAGAGTTAGTGGCTGAAACAATTTGCCTAAAAGGGTCTGCATTTCTAACAATGTTATAGGGCACCCCCATTTTGTCTCCATGTATACGTACACCAATTTCTTGTTTTAGACTTGTACACATACTATGATTCTAATTAGCGTAATCATGTGGAGTCCAGCAACCCTTACACTTCTTTCCTCTCCACCACCACAACATGTTTTACAATTTATAGTAACAGCACAGTGGCAGAAAGCACACCAAGTTCCTAGGGAATGCCATTTTACATTTATTTACAGACAAGATTTAGTAATATTCTAGAAGTTGTAGCCACAATTTCAAAATAAATATTAAATTTAGCCATTTCTGACCATACCAGTCTGCCCACTTGAAATGTCCAGATGTGAAATTTAAGTAACTGAGCTGTAGGTGATCCACAGCTTTGTTGCTAACAAACGTACAGTATCATCTTCAAAGTCCACCTATGCATTTACTCAGTCCATAGTTAAAAGTAAGGACAGTATCTTAGCCCACTCTGCTTTGGCCCTCTCACATGCAGCCAAGAAAATCTCCACAGTGTCTTCTGTTCAGAGTTTAAGGGGCATACTGGACTTTGGGATTCACAGTAAGGTGGACAATTGGGTCATTACAGTGGACAGCTGCTGTTGTAGGCTGAACAGGTGTGGGTTAGTGGCTGCAATGCTTTTCATTAAGAACTATAACAGAATTCTGTAAAGTCTCATGTACTTTTTTCTATTTTGAAAAGAGCACAGCAGCTGCAGTATAACTTCCGTGAAAGATTTCACTAGTAAGAAATTTCTTCTAAAAGCAACCACTCTCATTACCACAAGGATCCCCTTTACCAGATCATATCCCTATATGGGCACAAATTTTAATTTTTCTCACACATTTTGTCACAAGTTGCGAGACGCCAACTTTCACAGATTAGATGTCAGTAAATGCCACTTTATAAGGTGATTTCCCTACTAAAAGCTTGCCTTCCATTTCTGAGGTATGAAATAAAAACAATGGCTTTCAGGTAAGCTAGCTTTGATACAGTTCATAACAAGCCCATATTTTTTGTCTACTGCAGCACGTGATATAGCCAAAAGCAGTGCTTATAGCAACAAAAGTCTCTGTAGCAGTCTTTTTCAGTTGTTTAAATGGATTTTGCATTTTTCTTGCAAAAAAAGTTGGAAATAAAACAAACAGATGTAGTTACTCCATCAGTTTCTCTTTACAGAACTCCCATTTTTTTGTTTTATCAGTTTTCAGGTATACCATTCTACTTTCATCTTTAGCCTATACCTACGTATAGCCTCCCCTTCAGAAAGTTCACTAAACCTAGTGTTAAAGAATTTAATTCTCTCTAAAAGTAGTGGCTATCATATACATTCAGAGACCGCTACTCCATTTAAACACAGTGTTTGAGCTGGTTTAGGTTTGTTTGAACCAAGTTCTGCTGAGGTGAATCATCTCTGGGATGTTTTTACAAAATTCCTGAGACTCCAAGACCAATCCAAGTGCTTTTTCATTTATTTTACTGCATTTCCAGTTGTCTATCATTTTTATCTGTACCTTATAGCGAACGTATCACATTTACATTGTTTTAAAACAATTTATTGATTAGCTGCATTTAATTACTGTTTAACTGTATTTCATTGTTATTTACTGCATTACTGTTTAATTGTATTTTTCATACTATGAGTTCTGTTTTTGTCTGTAAGTGGTTAATCTGTGCTTTTCTGTTAGTTTTACTGTGTTTTTAACCCTTAACTTGAGTAGCATACTGTGGATACAGGTTTGCTTAATCCATACCTGTTTGTTTTTGCCTTCTGCGTTTCTGGCAGCCATCGTGTGTTGCCTTCTGTGCTTCTGGTGGCCATCTTGTGTTTTCATAGGGTTCTATCTTCTCTGCTAGCGAGAGTAGCAGGGCTGCCTGGACCTTGTCTGGCACAGGCTGATTGGTAAAGAAAGCAGGGACTAGTAGGATTGGATAAGATTTCTGTGTTACTAGAATCTTCTATTTCTTGTGATATTTAGACCCAGTGTTTGAGCTGGTTTGGGCTTGTTTGCATGTTGTGCACTGTTTTTAACCCACTGCTAGGTATTCCAGCTGCAAATTTTCCCTTAGTAGCACTTGTGTGATCATCTAGTAATACTCATCTTAGACCTTCCACCCTTTACCCCCTTAGCTATCTCTAGCCTCTCTCCCTCTGATTCTGACAAATATGGATGGGCAATTTCCTACGGATTCTCCTACCAGTCTGGTTGATATGGGCATCCTGAGACAGTGTAGCAACTGCCTCATGTACATGGACAACTCTCTACTACTACCACCTTGGAACACAATTTGTGAGAGATGCAATTACATCAAGCACCTAGTGTCATTGTTTTCTCCCCCACAGACCAGTATATCTGGCCCTGAGAAGGTTGGCAACAAGAACACCACACCTCAACCACCACCCACACCTACACAACACACCCCCACATATGTAGAGATCCTCAACAAAAGCATATCCAAACAAGAGAGACCTCCAAGGCATAAACGCATGCAAACTCCTCTGCCCACCAGACCACACATTGTCCACACACCTGTGTGTCACAGCCACTAAGGCCTAACCATAAACCCAACACATTAGTCATAGGAGACTCCATTGCGAGACACACAGATGTGCCCCTCACCAGGCCGGATAAGGAGAAAGTCACGGTTAGTTGTTGATCAGGTGCCAGAATCCACCATATCACACATGCACTCAAGTCTCTCAACAACAAATACTGTTATGACCATGTCACAGCCCATGCGGGTGTGAATGATTTGAGATGTACCTCCCTGGACCATATGAAGAGAAACATGATCAAGCTTACTGAATGCGTGTCCCAAGCAGGTATGTCACTAACCTTAAGCAGCATTCTACCATCACCCAGAATGATGCCTCAATACAAACAGAAAATGATTGACTAACAATTGGCTTAGTTTGTGGTGTCATTCCAAGGGAATCCAGTACCTGACAGCCTGGGATGACAGGAATGCTATAAAAAACGCATTTGCATGGTTTTGCATGCCGGGCAGTGCCGGTTAGCTAGGGTTAAACTATTTCCAGCTAGACGAAGTCTGCTCTTCAATTTTTCCCTTGGAACTAGACAAACTTTCAACTTAAGCACTCAAAACCATTCATTTCACAGCCCAGCACTTGCTCAAAACTCATAGCAAGCACTAAATTAACCCTAGCACTAGACCCCCTATACTGTCCAGAAGGACAAGACTCTCTATTCATCCCTACCAGCTAATCAGTAAAACAGCTCACTTTACCTATTCAGGCATGTCCAAAGGGCAGTTTCAGGTATACTCTCCAGTCCAACCGGTGAATCTAGGCATTTTGAAGCAATGTTGTTGCAACTGCCTCATGTACACAGACAGTCCTGTCCTACCACCAAACACTAATATATGCGAGAGATGCAATTATACAGCCAAACTGGAGGCAAAGCTCTCTCAACCAGAGGACTGGAACTGACAGTCAAGAGGAGAAGGAAAATACTTGCAACTTTCCACCAGTCTCACATAGACCTACTAAACCAGCACCGGCAAATAACACACAAACACATGAAAACATACGCAGAGGCTCTAAATAATAATCTGCAAAAGCAACAGAGACCTCCAAAGCAGACACCCAAGCAACCTCCACACCCCATCACAAACCATAAAACACATACTTCAAATAATCATTGTGCCACGCAATCACAGCCCTTAAGGCAAAATAACATACCCAACACATTAGTAATAGGCGACTATAGTCAGGCACACTGTCACACTAACTAGGATGGACAAGAGAAGGTTACAGTTAGCTGTCGGGTGCCAGGATCCGCCACATAACACAAGCACTCGGGTCACTCCAGAACAAGTATTAACAAACAAGTTATTACACTCATACATGCTCACTCTCTGGCTACACACTCAAAATGGCACTGAAGTTAGCACATGCTTGCTATTTATATGCACGTGCTGACCTTGAAATGCTTCTTAAATGTACTATACACATCTACTATTCTGCATCCTCCCTCTTTTAGAAATGAGTCATGCAATATTGACAACATTGCTTGACATGCAATTGATGCAAATAATTCTTTGTCATGCAATTATACAGAACTAAATACAGAGACAATTATGTCTAGGTTTACTTTGAGTTCTAATGTCCTATTGTTCTTAGCTTCAGGACTCAAAAAATGGAACTAATAGGCAATGTTGTTCGGGTTTGCCTAGATAGAAGTCTCTGAGCAGCTAAGCCAAGTATATCCTCACGGGGTACATTTCTGAGATTAATTAAATTCAAAAAGACATCAGTATCGTCACACTTTGATTTCTCCAGCAATAGCTTTGCACTCTGTACTACACGTTCAGCTAGTCCATTTGGATTGTACATGTTACTAGCAGTACAGAGTATCCACAAAGTCCCATTCTTTTACAAATTTCTGAAAGAACTAACTGATACATTGGGTGTCATTGTCAGAAATAACTTTGTGTGGACTACCATGGACTGAGAAATGAGGTTTTAACTTGGTAATAACAGCAGTGCACGTTAGATTAGGTAGTAAATAAATCTCAAACCAGTTTGAATAAGAGAGTCTACCAACACTAAGTAATGCTGATTGTTCCACTCGAATACATCAGTGGCGACTATTCACCAAGGTAGTTCAGGAACTAGACTTAGCTGAAGTGGTTCTCTTTGTAAATCCAGTTTAGTACTATTGCACACTGAAGAAGAAAGTACGCTATGTCTTTTGCTAGAGAGGGCCAATATATTAGTCCTTTTGCCCTTCTTTTGGTAGATTCAGAATGGGGGGTGACCACAATGCAAAATCTGGATATATTCATGTTGTAAGGAATCAGGAACAACAATTTTAGGACCTTTGAAAATAATGCCATCGTCCATCAACATCTCATCTCTTTAAGGAAAATAAGTTTGCACTTCAGGTGGTACACTAGATTGCTTTGATGGCCATCCAACATTAATGTAGTGGTCGAGCTTTTGCAAAATTGGATCGGTCTTTGTATGATCTCAGCTCATCAAGTCTCATGGTAGAAAAATTATGCACTTGCATGACATCAAAGTCAAAATTCTCTGCATGAAGCTGTTCTGTTGTATTTCTGGGCAATCTGGAAAAGGTATCATCCAGTTAAAGAAGTTTGCCTTTTGTATTGACCATTTTGAAATTGTACTTTTGCAATTTGAGCATCATGCTTTGTAATCTCACTGGAGCTGAATGCATAGACTTCTTTAAAATAGTAATTAGAGGTTGGTGATCAGTCGACCCTAGATATAATCATGAAACTTTGAACATGCAAATACTATTGCCAATAGTTTTTTCTCAATTTCAGCATACTGCATTTCAATTTGGGTTAGAGATCTAGATGCATAGGCTACTGGTCTTCCCTCTTGGAGAATAACTGTGCCAATACCAAACTCTGAAGCATCATAGGAAAGAGCTACTGGTTTACTGACATTATAGTATCTTAATGTAGGTGGGGGTGACAATTTTCTGCTTAAGGTCTTCAAATGCTTTCTGGTGTGGTTTCAACCAAGACCATATAACATTGTTATGTGTCAGCTTTCTTAAACGTGCTATCAACTCACTGAAGTCTGGTATAAACTTGCCTTAACAGTTGACCATGCCAATAAAACGTTGTAGAGCTGGAACATTATCTGGAACTGGAATCTCAAGAATGGCTGCTTGTTTGAATGGGTCTGGTCGCAAGCCAGTTCTAGTAAATAAATGACCTACATATGTAACTTCTGGTAGCCTGAATTTGCACTTCAGAGGATTGAGCTTTAAGTTCACTTCACATGCTCTGTCTAGAGCTCTATTAATGTTTCTGTTATGCTTTGCTTCACCACTGCCTCCAACCAATAAATCATCTTCTATTATGGCAAAAGGATAACCTGAAAAATTTGCTCCATTGCAGACAGAAAGACTTCACTTGAAGAATTTATTCCAAATGGCATCCTAAGGAATCTGTATCTGCCAAACAGGGTACTGAAAGTAGTCAGTAATGAGGATTTGCGATCAAGCATTAGTTACCAAAATGAACTTTTTGCATCCAAGACAAAAAAAAACAGTGGCATTTGGTATTAGGGGTGTAATTTCCTCGACTGTAAGCATTGGATGATGCAATCTCTTTAATGCTTTGTTCAAATCTCTTAGGTCAATACACATTCTCATTTCATTTGTGCCTTTTTTGTGGGCTGCTACCATAGACGACACCCATTCGGTTGGTTCCGTGACTGGACAAATCACATCTTGCTGCACCATTTGACCCAACTGAGCTTTAACCTTATCTTGCATAGCTATCAGAACTTTTCTTGCTGGTCTGACCACTGGACTGACCTCGGGGTCTAACCTCATAGAATACACAACTGGAAGTTTATCCAACTTGTCATCAAAAACATCAGTATAATCTGAGAAAATAGCTTCAGTAAAATTGGAACTAGGATATGTGCTTTTATGATGAACTTCTTTGGTAAAAGAAAGCAAATTCATTCTCAGACTGCCTCAGGTCTTCAAAATACATAGAATAACAAGTAGTAACAATTCCTTGCCAAATAACATGAAAGCACTACTGAGCCTTTAGTTTGAATTTCTTCACCTCCATAAGCAACAGGTTTCACACAACTAGCCACACTGAGTTGTTCGCCAGTTCTCACCTTAGCAAATGTGTCTGCTGACATAACATTACACTTTGAGCTAGTGTCCGCTAATTTCGGTGGATTTACCATTGATCTGGACAGTACAAAACACTCTTTGCAAACAAATTCACTGCATCAACCTTTCCACCAATTACTGATACACCATCTACGTAGAAAGCAGAATTACAGCTCTCTATATGATCAACTTGCTTTTTTGAGTGACCCTTCTTTATAACTGTGTGAGCTTTACTTGATTTGCAAAACTTCTGAAAATGGTTCCATTTTTTACACTTGTGGCACTGCTGAACAAATGCTAAACATTTTTTTTTTACACTCGTGATTGGCACCACAACTGCGACAATTAACAAGAAAGCTGGATTTGGGTTTTGCTGACTCATCCTTGTACTGCACTGAGCAGGTCCTTTTCTTAGAACTTGCTAGAAAATACGGGTTTTACTTGGGAGCGTGCAGGGGTAGCAGCTACCATGTGTTTAGGTCTACTTCTGCTAGCCACATGTTGCATGTTGTCTACATTTGCTCTGGAACCTGCTGAAACCATGCTCATCACTTGCAAGCATACCTGTGTGCCTTTCTGTAACTTCATGGATTTGGCAAATCTCAATAGCTTTGCTCAGCATTAAATCAATGTCACAAAGCAAAATCTTTTTCACTGCAGCAGTATTAATACCACACACAAGCCTGTCCTTTATCAACTCATATCTGAAGTCACCAAACCGACACGTTTTAGCTTTGTTTCTCAGGTCAGTAATGTCAGCTGTACAAGTTTCCCCTGGTTTCTGATCTCTTCTGTAAAACAAATGCCTCTCTAAGGTAATACTTGTCTGTGGGTTACACATTTCCCTGAACTTGCATTTCAAACACTCTGGGTCTTCCCTTGATTCAGCCTGTATAACAATATGGTTTTCAGCTTCCTCCTCATATACTGCTGGTGCATACACAAATGACTGGTCTCTTTCAATGGCCTCTGACCCTGCTAGGTTCAGCAAAATGTATTGCCCTGGTGCATTCATCTTTGTCAGACTAAGCTGCTTGTATAAAATATACTGTTGCTCAAATATTCTCCAGTTCTCTGAAATATTCTGATCAAATGCAAGTGGTGATGGCTTTTGAAATCCATCTGCCATATTAACCCATACCAGTGAAGGCTTTTGCAAGTATGCACGAACACAGACACACATACATATGCCAGAAATTTATGCCAGCATTTGTAACGATGCCCAATAGCACAACAAGCCTCGAAATAACTAAACTTTGCAAAATAAGACTCTCTTGCCCCGAATACTCTTGAAATAACTGTACTGTAAGAAATCACCTCTTATCAGTGTAAGAAACATTTCAAAATAACTGCACTGTGCATAATTTCTAAACATTTAATTTAATTAATATACCTTTTGTGCATCTCAGTTGTTTAATAATGCAGTTTGTACCCTTGTAATGCTCCATTTTATCTGTTTTATAAAATAAATAGTTCATGCAAGTTTCCATTACCTTTGGTTCATTTCTGGCTCTTTTTTGTGCTCAGTTCTCTTAGTTTACCTTTACTGTTAACTCTGCATCTTGCAGCTCTGAAAAGTAGCGTCTTGCATCCTGGTTCTGACACCATGTTGCTTGTCCAGTCAAGATAAAATACACGAGCCTTCGTGGGTTCTGTTCAAGCAGCTTTATTATGTACAAACACATCAGGATTGATGCTTAATAATTAACAGACAAACTTACAAACTAGCTGAAAATGGAGCCATACATGCTCACTGCCTGGCTGCCCTCTCAAAATGGCACTGAAGCTAGCACGTACTTGCTATTTATATGCACGTGCTGACATTAAAATGTTTCCTAAAGGTACAACACACACACTATTCTACACCATTTCCCCTAACTCCCCCCCTCCCCCCCAGCTAAGGTCAAACAAAAACTTTTCAAAAGCAGATTACAACTTCCTGAAGGAAGGTATAAACAACAGCTTCACAGCCCCCTTCCCCATCTGTAGGAACTGGCACAAATGTCCATACCTACACCAAAGTACTACATGAGCATTTATATAGCTGCACAGAATCAGGGATACCTGACAGGACAAAATCATCCTCCTAAAGAAAGAGTAAACCTGTCTGGTGGGCATCTACAATAAATAAACTATAATAAAAGGAAAAAATTGCTGTCCAGGACCAAGAAGGACCAGGTGCCTAATTGAAAGCAATCACTCCTTAGCCTGAACAAGCAAATAAGAGCACTAGTGAAATCCTCCAAAGCAAACTTCAAGTCCAAACTGGCCACATCCACTACAGACAAATCATAAAGCCTTCTTTACATATGTCCGCAATCTCAAAGCAAGCACTCAGACCTGCTCTGAACTGGTGGTCAAGGGCACTAAATACACAAACACCATAGATATAGCCAACCTGCTGGCAGACAGATTCAGCAAAAGCTTCACCCCTCTGTCCCCCCATCAGTAAATCAGGACTTCCCCAACACCTGTCCCCTCTCCCCTTATCTCTAGGGAGCAAGTAATCACTACCCTCTCTCAAAGACAAAAAAATACAGCCTCCATGGAACCCGATAACATCCCAGACTGCATCGTACATGAACTCAGGCAGGAACTTGCAACACCATTAGGCACCCTATTTAGCCAAAGTCTGAGTATCGGCTTTGTCCCAGCCAAGTGGAGGACAGCCACTGTCATCCCTTTGCACAAAGGTGGAGCCTCCACCGATCCAGGAAATTATAGACCCATCAGCCTAATTAGCCTGATCTGCAAGGCCATGGAACAGATCATTGACCTCATTACCAAGGACATTGGCAAACTCCAAATACTCTATCCCACACAGTTTGGTTTAGTCAAAAGGGGGTCATGCCTGTTAAATCTGGTCGACTTCTTTGAGACAGTCACCAAAGCCATGGAAAATGGTGCAAACTGCCTACCCAGACCTGGCCAAAGCCTTTGATACTATTCCCCACTTGGGTATAACAGATAAACTCTCTCAATTAGGCATTAATCCGTATGTTACTAGATGATTAGCAAACTGGCTCACTGATAGAACCCATCTAGTAAAAATAGGGGAAGCCACCACAAGCAGTAGACCCATAACCAGTGGTGTACCCCAGGGATCAGTCTTTGGGCCTCTGTTGTTTGGGATATACTTTTCTGAGGTGCAGGCCAAAACCATTGGTCTATGGCTGACCAAGTTTGCAGATGACTGCAAGCTGGGCATGGTCATCAATTCCCCAAGTGATGCGGACATCCTCCAAGAGGGTCTCGCCCAAACAAATGAGTGGTGCCAGAAACATGGCCTCAAACTGAATGCCAAAAACATGCATCATCATCTCTTTTGGGGACAGTGACGTCCCCACAAATTATCATGTTAATAACTAGGTCCTAAGCACACAGTCATGAGGGATGTGGGCACCCAGGTTGCTAGAAAACTGACTTTTGACAACCATATTGCCTCCATCATATGTAAAGCTCATTAGGAAGGGTATCTCATCAAGGGACAAGATGGTCATAACATCTCTGTAATCTTCCCTTATAAGGCTCATTATTGAGTACAATGCCCGTTTCAGCATGTACTTCACAAAGCACATGCAGCAGTTGGAAAGACCACAGAAGTTCCTCACCAAGAGGATCCAGGGCCTCAAACATCCACCCAACACTGATAAGCCAACAGCCCTACCCTCTACTCAGTCTCATACAAACTCCTCAGAGGTGACCTCTGTCTGGCATACAACGCAATCTCAGACCCAGCCTTGATGGGACTGCTGCATATCCAGAAGTCAAGCTCCACAAGAGTAACCTGCATGCACAACTTCAATGTGGTCTGTGACATCGACAGGACTTATTGGGGGGACAGATTTGTGTCCCAGAGATGCCCCCTTCTGTGGAACAGACGCCCTATCCACATCAAGCAGAGTACCTCATTAACCATTTTTAAGAGCAACCTTGATAACTGGATGGGGAACAGCAAATAAACCCCTGGGATTCTACCTTAGTCCCTGCTGGAGAGAGGCATCGGGTGCTGTCTTGTCACAACATAGGCTAAATTCTTGGCTAGGCTTGTAAGGGCCTCATGGCCAATAGCCTAGTAGCTTCCTATCATCCTATGAACCTATTATTTGCTATGGGAACGTGCACCTCTCTCTCGTTTGCTTACCTACTCTGTATTTCATTCACATGAGACATGTTCTGTTAAAGACAAACCTACAAGACACTAGCCCACAAAGAACATAGTGTCTTCACTATGCCACATAACATATATAGTCTGTGTGTGCATGCATGTGCACACATTCATATATGCCTATGCATGTACACGAGTGTTTAAATGCATATACCTGTGTGACAGAATCACACTGTGGACTCAATCGTGCCAGAGTATTTATAAAAAATGTTTAGTAAATGAAAACTATGCATTTACTATAAAATGACATCGATAGCAGTGGGTCCATCCTTGTTAACTGTAAGATGGAAGCTGCTGCCACAGGCATTAGTGCTGCTCATCAATCCAAACTTCTGCAGGCTGCCAAATATTCCCATTATTCAACAAGGCACCACACTACTGTCCACCTTCACAAGTAAGGTTAGCCACACTAACGGAAAAATATATATATACCCATAGGTAAAACACAAGAGACCATTTTAACCAAGGTGTGGTCATTACTGAAGATGGATCCACTCTTACAGATCTAGCATTTTAAGTATATCACTTCAACATCAGGCAAGCATGGGTCCATCCTCAGTAACTCGTATGAAGGGTCCTGTGCTCCTTCTACTTGGTGGACACCTAGGATAATACACCATTTGTAATGGTAGCCCTAAAACATATACAGACCAGGAAACAAAATCCAGTTTACAATTCAGAAAGGCCCTTTAGTCACCACACACATATCAGTGACTGCTTTTGAAGACTACTGAGAACTAAAGTTGTATAAAAATGAGCTTTGGCAATTTTGTTAAGGGCTTACCATGCTTAATATAGTAAAATCTTACAAAATTCAACATTCACGTGGCAAAATCGAGTCTGGAAAATACATTCCTAGAGATCTACAGTGGAGAAGCCAATTGGTGAGCCAAAGTGAGTACATGTCAAGCTAAGGCAGCTGTGATCTATTGGGACTCAGAAACAAATACTTCTTCCAAAGATGTAAGAGAAGTGACAGCAGCATGTGGCAGAGCATTAAGGAGCTCTGAGACTGACTTTTCACCAGCAAAAATGGGGGTGAAGTAAAGCCCAGAAGAGCCCAGCTGTCCCCTTATGAGCTAAAGTATCCCTCAGGGGACTCCCCAGAAATAGAATAAGGTTGAAATTCCCTGCACTTAGTATTAGTTGGGGGAGAAAAACATTTCATGTCAAGGTTTCCCTCATTTTCAAAGTATCTTGCTTCTCACTGAACAAGCAATGTCCCACTCATTAGGTAGCAGAAACAGTCTGCTCATCATGTCTTAAGAAGAAGTGAACTCCCATGGAGATGAATGGCAACAAGAAAATGGTTGCTGGACATTGCCCATTTCTATACAGGCAGAGCTGCAAGTATATCATGTCCCCCCCTAGCTTGTTGATGCATCATTTAGCCACCATGTTTTTAAATCTACATGGCTGTAACTCCCACTTGGAAGAAATCTTAGAATGCTGCAAGTGTCAACGTGGCTCTTCATCTCCAGTATACCGACTTACAGGGAAAATACTAATGACATCAATACATCCTGGACTGTCTGACAGTGGAAATGCCCCACCGACCCATTGCTAAAATATCCCTAGTGTCTGCTGCCAGGGAGTGGAGAAGTAGTGAAGGAAACATTACTGTCTGTACTCTGCAAACAACTGCCGGCATGACAGATAGGGGCATGTTGCAGACTATCCACTTTGTTATCTTCGGACCAAATAATCTGATGTAGAATGGTCATGGGGAATCTCATGTCACAAAATCATTGCCATGACTATTGCCAGGAGACTCAGCACCATCAGGCAGAGATAAACGGTAGTTGTGGAGAATGCATTAAGAGCAGAAACATTTGTTTTTAAAAGCCTAAGTGATACTCACTGGGTGCCTGGTTTTGCATAACTTTGAGTCCAAACTGCACCCAATAAATATTAACTGTGCAGATTGCAGCTGGGGTTCTGTTATAATTTAACAGCATTCCCACTGAATGGAAAACACTGATCAAAGATTACCTCACTGACACTAAGAAATACAAACAAGGCAGCTAAGAGTCATCCAGCTATAGGTCAGAACTGGAGGTGAAAGGCTCAAGTGTATAAACTTCCTGGATTCCTTCACAATTTTTATATGGATATGTGCTCTTTGGTCTTCAGCATGCCTATCTAGTTTCTTACTACTAACATAAGGAAGCATTGACTGCAATGAGACTGACAAAGACTTTTCTTTAGAATGGTGCATTTAGGCCAGAGAGACCCAAAATTGTCCCAAGGTCTTTTGTCACATTTGGCACTATAATGGACCTGGAATAATAGGGTCCTCTCTGGTTTGATGGGACATTATAAATGGCACTTTTTGAGAAGTTTAAGGACTTCATACTCCATTTTTCCACATTCTTTTGACAGGGAATGGGACATAGGTGCAGGAGAAAGGATGGGAAACTTGGATGGAAAGGAATGATACCCTCTAACCCCCATCACCCATTTTGGCCATGGTTACTGGTTTTCACACAGAAAGAATAATTATCAGACACCTCTAAATAAACAAGACAGTATGGCTGATGTTGATTTGTAGGTGAACTGTAGCTTCTCAGTTATTGCCATGGTCCCCTGCATCAGGATCCATGACCTCTCTAAAAATTACCTGGGGTTTTCAGCACATTGTTTGTTTTGCTATTGTAAATTCCTAAACAGCATTTGGAAGAGGCTCCCCTGCACCAAAAATTCTTTTATAAGTGGGATGAAATTTAAATTCAATAGTGGTTAGAGGCTTACTCGTTTTTTTCATTGTATCCACATGTGCCTCTAACTACAACATAAACTAAGCTAGTCCATGGAACAGAACACTCATAACAGTTTATTTGGCATCCTGAACAAAAACTGGCCAGTTTTAGCAGACATGCTGGTAAACAGCTATGTCAGATCCAGCATTTGGCAGCATTATACATAACCGCCTCAAAAGTTTTGCAGTGATGGAAAGAGCTATCTTTAACAGGTCTTGCAGGAAGCTGACTGATAGCTGCATTTTGTCAGATACATTATTTTGAAAAAAATTCATTGTGTGGTACATATGATTATGTGCCATTAAGAGCTAAAATATATAAAACTGTAAGCAGTTCACTGCACTGGACTGATATGCGAGTGAACAGACCTTTCTTCAGAGAAGCTGCTGCCACCAAGTACCTGGTTTCTGAGACTCCAAACAGAGACTCTTTTCTGAGAGTGAGGAGAAGATGGATTGGGCACTTTGGTCCTTAAGCTACTGTATTACAGGTTCTGTCAAGTTAACAGGAAGAGGGACCAACTAGAAAGGTTGTCGAGTAGACTGCTACAGACACAACTGATGGTCAGGCTGCCCAGCTCCACTCTTCAACTCACCTCTTTATCAGGAGAGGATTCAGGGAAATCAGTAGCTTCATCATCTGGATCAGCTATGGAAGTTCTGTAAAACAAACCGCATGCTTCCTCTTGCACATAGCCTTCCTATGCACCTTTCTGGAGTGCAGTCAAAAGATGGTGAACTCAGGGGATGAAGTGGTCTGAGGGAGTTGCTGAAGAACCTTGTTCAGTCTTCCTTGCAACCTGCAGGGCCAGAGACTCATTAAAATAAATATCTAGAATTGTACATAAGGCTAGCACTAATATTGGGGGGGGGTGGCTACAGCAAAAACGGATATTGGTTCCAAACCGAGACCAGCCTCAAAACATGGGGTGATACTGAAGCAAGTCCAGTAAGACTTTCAGCCATCACTGGCAAAAGCTCTAACAATTTCACCAAAAACAAAAGGGCCACAGTTGTAAACTTACTTGAGTTGGGACTTGACTCAAAAGTCACCACCAAGGCTGTGAGCATAGACGTCACATTTGAGACTGATAATGACAACAATGATGGCATCATACCTGTTGAAAATGAACAAAGACAATATCTCAGTAGCAGGAAAAAAGCTTGAGGCATGGATACTGATGCCATACAGGACGATGTCATAATCTTCGAAAACAGTAACAAAAATGTGAAGACTAGCAAACAAAAATAATCCTGGGATTTGCAACATAGCTAGTTATTGGTACTTTACCTTCTGTTACAAACTTGAAATGTGAAGACATGACAGAAGTTCTATTGATCCTGTTTAAAGGTGAGAGCCAGAACTAGATCAAGTGGCACACTAAGCAGTTCCCAGACTGGCACCCCCCCCATCCCCCCAAAAATGTCTTCTTGTAAGTTGAGGGCAGCATAAAATCCTTGGTATGTTAACTGCAGCAAATAGATTCTACTAGTTGCTTGTTGTGATTACAAACATCTAAAGACTGCTGCTTAAATGAATGCTAGTACTCTACTCTCACCCAATCAGCAACTCTTTTGAGGTGTTGATCTTGCTTCATAACAGCTTGCACCTGAGGTAACCACCTATTGTGCCTCACCTTAGCTACATTCCTTTAAAAAGTCTCAGCAAACCTGTCGTAACTAAACTCAAACCTTAGGGAGGATTGTGTGTGACCTTGTCCAAGAGTCAAAAGATTAAAAAATATGGCAACCTCCTTGCAACGCACCAAATCAGCTATACCAAAACCAGGAGGAGAGGTAGCCTGTTCACCTCCTAAATAAACATATTTCTATGGCCTTATCTGTTTTAAAAGACATTTTTTTTTCATTTGCTTTGATAGGCCCCATAGATTATGATGCCACCTCAGCTACAGGAAAATGTGTGAATCTCTGTGCACCACCTCTTTTTCCAGATTGATCAGCAGACTTCTTTCTTGGCTTCAGGACAGAGGGTTCAACTTGTCTTGAAGCAAAGTAATTGATTTAACAGAACCATTGTGGTCAAATACTGAGCGTTCTCAGTCAGAGTTACTTTCTTATATATACAGTGGATGAAACAACAGTTCTCCCTCTCCCTCTCCAAAAGAAAAGCACAAATGGTTAGGCATGTCATATGGAAGGAAAACCTGCAGGACCTATGCTTTCTGATCACACAAGATTATTACTGCATTTGGGAAATTATTAGTCCGTAATATTAAAAATAAAAAGCGAGTCCCTTTGAAAGAAGCAAAAGAGCAAATTCCAAGCATTAACAAGAATTAAAGCAAAGAAAACACAGACGCACATCAAATCAGCCCGATGGCTGGGAGAAAATAAAAAATATTCATGAGACTATAATAACCAAGTAGAAACAAATAAATGTTATAAAAAATGGTAAGCCAATTATGCGGTGTAGGAAAACCAACAGATGATTTAGGATTGAAAAGATTTTACAGAATGCAAAGAAATCTAAACCAATAAATGACAAATTGTCAAATGGCTAAAAATGTCCATTTTAAACTTTTTTTTTTTTTTGGAGGAAAGTTGCACTGCAATAAAGGTCTTGAGAGTGAGGACAGCACAATGCACAATGTCATCAGTGCAGATGTCAATAGCCTGGGAATGTTTGGATTACCAAGCTGTTCTAATGCCTGTGGTCTTAGTTCTATGAGTTACCAGGGATGATTTCTGGTTTTGTAGACAGACTTAATATGCAACACAGCTCTCTCCAAACAAAACCACCACTAGCTAGAATGCAGTAACTTATTACTTCTGCATTCATGCCTCTCAGATGTCTCTGACTCAGAAGCTGGCCTTTTCTGGCATTTCTCACCTCAGTAGGCCTTTGCAGTGCAGTCCAACATTAAATCACACTCAAAGAATATGGCTCCACTTAAAATGGAGTTCGTATGAAGTACGGACTCTCAGTCTTCTTTAATTGACATATTTTATATTTTTATAACTGTATATGGTGTTCGCAAGGAAGATTTGGAATCATGATTAGGTACAGATCTTAAGTTACCCACTGCTCTGCAATCACCCTTGTGCATGAATGGGGAAGCCCTATGACACAAAGTCCTGATTGTACCCCAGACAACCAAGGTCTGACTAGCAGCACAGGCACTGGGGGGTCCAGGTGGGGGAGGATTAGAAAAGTTTTTCTCTTTTCCTTCCCGATGTTGATTATCACACCCCTAGTGGTCTCCATTTTCTTGCAGCAGTACGGACTGACAATTTGATGCTCATCTTCCCTGGATTTCACTGCATTTTTCTTGTACAAACATTGATGATTTCTCCTATTCAACCCCCCCCCAATTAATCTTGTTTAAACTGCTTTAACAATTACATTAGCGTCAGGTACTGATCATTTCGTTGACTACTGCATTCTTACCCTTTTGTCAAGCCTTCAAATCTTGTAGTTCAGACTGAAAATGATAGGATATAAAATTGAAAATGGTCATTTCTTTCCAGCATTTTTTTTTTTTATTTTGTAAGGCATCGGTAATGCAGCTGAAGTCATTTTTTTTCAGAATCTGCCTAATAACTGAACTTCTGAAGCAATGATACCCTACAATGGAGTATTCCAAGATGGCTATCTTCACAGCTATTGCTACTTACTATTTCTCATATTTTTCATGGAATACAAGTTTGAACATTACTTATTATTTCTGCAGAACGGGGATAGTCATTTTAAATCTCCTTTCTTTACTCAGACTCCATGCACTGATATGAATGAGAATGTGGAACCTACAGGGGCAAGAAAGTTTTGCATTAGCACCATGGTTGTGTGATCTTTGAATTAACATATTTATTCATGAACAGGAGGATGTCTTCCTACAGAAATGCCTTTTTGAAAGTTTTGTTAAAGTAAATGACAAGTATTGTCAACTTAACAGTTTTGAAGCTCCAAATGTAATGCTAGGCGGTTTGATTTTTAGTTACAGATCCATTCTTCATTAGATTGCGGATACCGTGGAGTAGATATTATATGGCAGAGGTCCTGTTTATGTGCAAATCTTCTAAATTCAAAACCTTTGTATTGCAGACCTTTGTCAGATGCACTAATCACATTTCTACTTGTGGAGTCTACTAACTGGATTACTTCATAGAAAATGTAATAAGTTTACACATACAGATACATACTTTCCTTGAATTAAAGCAAATCAGTGCCCACTGGACTATTTAGCTAATCTGGTAATGATTCTTACAGTCATGTCTTCCCTTAAATTGTATTTATCATATGCAATGCAAAGACACATTGCTGAACTACTAATATCAACTGCAATTTATGGGCAATATTTTTTTGCACTTTATCCCCAGATGTGATATTTGTCTATTTTCTCAAGCATCTGCCTTTGCAGTTGACTGGGAAGAATCATTTTGCCAGCTTTGAACATTAAGCTCTTGGGAAAACGTATTTCTGCCTTTGAGGAAAAATACAACTGAATTTATTTCTTGCTTTACTGATTTCTGCATATGCTAGCTTCTCACTACAATATCTTTTAGCAACTGCATTTCTAAGTTAATGTCAATACCTCTCTGAAAATTCTTGTATTTCCTCTACAGTTGTTGGTAACTGTGATACTTACCAAAGATTTGCTAGTTCCAGCAGTTCCTCGTGCTTCTGGTAAATACTATAGTCAACATATTTCATATGTGTAATTCCTATCTTAGTCTGTATTTCACTTTCTTGTACGTGCCTTGTTCAAAGGCTTTCTGAATACACTTTGCAAAGATGTATGATCTGCTTTCCTTTGAACTGCTATACCACAGACATAGTCATTGAGTTTTTCCAATTCATATGCTACTATAAAGGATTGGTTCTTTATCTGAGTATCTCTGTTTTGGGCATCTATAAATTCTCTTAACAATGCCATAACTGGTCTTTTTAATGAAAAAATCACAGATTATATACCATATTCTAAGCTGCACCCACGTATAGCATGATTGGCTTAGTCACATCACCGTATTTAAAAGGGAATGCTGCTTTTAATACTTTAAGCATTATAAAATGCTTTACACATTCACAGATCCAATCCAGGTGAAATCTTGCTGGACAGGAATGCGTTCAAATAACCTTTTTCAATTATGACTATAGGCAAATTACCAACTCAGAACTAAACAGATATGTGGCAGAAATTGTATTAAAATTTAAAAATCAGTAAATGAGCATTATTTTAGGACAAATTTTAAGCAGGAGATTAGTTATACATGGTGTGTATATATATATATATATATATATATATATATATATATATATATATATATATATATATATATATATTGGTTAAATTGTATCCAGGGCACTGGTTCAAATTAATGACGCATTTTGTGTAGACTTTAAATGAAACAGTCAAGGCATAGCAAAGATAAGGCAGAAGGACATTTGTCGCTATGGTAGGTCTATTATCTATGATTAGGAAACCTAGGAGATCTTTAGTTGCTTAAGAACATTGGTATGATGTGGGAAAGTTGAACTATTACTCTATCAAATATTTTTGTTCTGTGACTACTTGCAAATGATTGCCCTGGAGTCTTTGATGCTAAAGTTTAGAAAATAATTTAATTTTTTTGTGGTACCCAAAAAGATCAATTTATTGCTCACTTTCTGTTGACTAACTTAATTCATTTGAAGGAAAATGTTCTAACCCTTTTTAAGTGTTTTCTGAGATTAGTTAGTATTTCAAACACATTAAGCATAAATGTTATATATACTACATCATTCCTACAAATCTCATTAATATCAGTCTTCTGACTCTGGGATTTCTGCAGCTGCACTGATTGATTCCAAGTCTGCCTTGAGTCCATATAACGTTCGAATACTGCACAGATACGTAGGCAGAAAGGCTTACACTGTGGGGGGTTCCACTCACTCAGGCTATCACATAGGCCATTAAACAGGAGCATCTTTCCCTCATTGCTGCAGCACCCTATTCCAGATGCAGCTCATTGAGGTATGGATGGGACTAAACACACAAATAGAGGAACAAGAATGGTCAACACTGATGGGAAACACAGGAAAGAAAGAATAAAATCCATACATTTCAGACTCATCACACTTGCTTCAAACTTGCTCCAATTTATCTAGGAATTCAACTGCATTATATTTTCAATGTTTTGACCCCTAACCAGGAAAAGCCGAAAGACAACAACATCAATGTTTTTCTCCTGTCTAGCACCATCTTAGTGGATCACATATGATTATAGCACTTTCTAAGTCTTCATTTCCTAGGACTACAGTTTTTTTTCTTAGAATACTTATGACAATTATGATAAGTCTTAGGAATGTATAACTTCATAATGGTAAATTAAATCTGCAGATCTTAGACCTTTCTTCATCTACATTTGTCTGTCAGAATCCCTCATTTGCACATATGACTAAAAATAGTCTGATAACAGCAGTTACTTAGCCCCAAGCAATTTGACATACACTTTTAATGATTTTATTCTAGTCTTACAGATCAAAACAAATGTGAGTACTGTCCTGCTTCACAACAGTGTCCATACTATTTACCCACTCTGCTAGGTCTGCCCATTTCCTAATGACCTCTAAAGCTTTCCACTATTTTAGTTCCTGCCTCCTGACAGACAATGTAAGCTTCCTTGGAGCACAACCCTCTGAACTTAGATGAACAACATATTCTCCTGGTGATTTACTCAAGTGTGTACAAAATCAGTATAACCATGCATACTATCACAGCTATGGCTTTCTAACAATATTAGGAATTACTCGGTGACTGCATGAATGCTCATGTACACATATACCCTGTGCTTGTACTCTGCAAATGCTGTTCACCATGCCGTGCTTCTCACAAACTAAGATTTGGTGAAATAACTTCTGGTCTCAGTGTTAAAAAAAATCCTCTCTCAAACTGTAATTTCTACATTCACATCAATAGCTTTTCTTATGGCCAAATTGCTTTACTTGTTCCCCTGAATAAATTGGCAATATTCACACTCCTTTTCCTTTGTCTTTCAATGCAAATATTTTCTGTCATGATATTGCACTCAGCACTATTAATTTTAACTATTTTATTCCAAATTTCTAAGCACGTCTTTCTGCTGAAATTATGTTATTGCACTCTCTTTATTCTATATTTTATTAGAGTAATCATTTCAATTTTACCAATACAAGCAAACATCTTGTCTTCTTATTTTGACCCAATAATTTCCTTATTCATTTCACTGCTTTCCGTTTACTAATCTTTGTGAAATAACTTCTAACACTTTTTTACAAAACTGATTAATGCCATATAGTTTTTCCTTACTTATAGCCACATCTAGTAATAATTCTCAAATTTCAAATGAGCTTCTTGTATACCTTGCGGCTCATGCTGCCTTCGTTTTTTGCAGCATGTAGAGTAATTCCTAATATTGTTAGAAAGCCATAGCCGTGATAATATGCATGGTTATACTGATTTTTTACACACTTGAGTAAATCACCAGGAGAATATGTTCACTTTATGTTTCACATTTACTTGATTACTTAAACTCACATTTCATCTTTCACTATTCTGTTTCATTAACTGTATATCTATACACACCTGTAATTTCACGTTTCTATAAATATTAACAGATTTCAATAATATCAGATCTATTTATTTTACAAAAGCCTGCCTTTCTTGGCCATTTCTTAACCAAAAATATTATATTTGCAATTATTTATGCAATGTATCACATTCACAGCTTTTGTTTAAATTCTTCCATTCAATAACAAGCATCGCTGGTTTCCAATGAACCATGTTTTTTTGTGAAGCATAAATGAAAAATAGATTTTTTTCTAGGATCATAATTCCTGAATTTCTCTTTTACTTCTACTACTGTGCTTCACTTCTCTTCCCTTCTGGAAAGATGAGTAATACAGTTGTTAGAGGCTTCTTTCCCTAAAATAAATAGAAAATTGACACTGTTGGTTTTCAAGCCTCTTGTCTGTTCTACTTGCAGTAATGAATATATCACATTTCTGGATCCATGGTTTGCATTTTTATGCTAAACAGGCCTCCCGATCTCAATTCCTGATGACTGAAACGGATTCATATTTCCTTAAAGATAAAAGGCTACTTCGAGGTATTTATCATGAGTTGTACAAATGTACATGAAAATGGTATGATGAATTTAGTTTTACAAAATGAAATTAACTTTGAAGTGAATGATATTGGGCAATACAAAACAAAATAATTCTAAAACATGCTCAGTTTTTAAACCACATAGCATATGCATAATAGTTATAGAGCTGCTCAAAAACAACCTAAATTTGGACCCCACTCATATGGCACATTGATATAAAGCCCTGACTACATCCCAGATGCCCCAATCTTGACTAGAAGCATGAGCACTCAGGGAACAAAGGTGGAGAGGATGCTGGCCTGTCCATCCTGGATGAGAGTGGGGCTGCTTAGTCTCATTGTAATAGCAGCATTAAGAACCTGGCAACTTGGCACATGCACTTTCCCAGGGGCTGCCATGAGGTAGTGGGGGTAACCATTCAAGTGCCAATCTCAACAGCCCTGGGCATAGGTAAGGCTAAGAGGGGAGGTTAAGGTGGTGCCTGTAGATCCTGTGAATGAGGAGAGAAGTTGGTGGCACTTGATGGTCAGCTCTGGGGAGGTAAGGGAGAAAAAACTCAGATCTGTGGATAGACTTCCCATATAATGTCAGAGTACCTCACTGGCCGTCTTCACGAGAAATCTTGATGAGTGGATGGGAAATAGTAAATTCATTCCGGGGATCACTGCAGTGGCTCTACTCGACAGAGACACTGGGAACTAAGGTCAGGTGGCACGATGCAAGGGTAATCCTATGGGCTAGGCTTGTAAAAGCTCCAGGGCCATTAGCCTAGTACACACCAATGAACCTGTGACACCACTCATCACAAGGTCTTCATTATCAATGCTAAATGCCACAAGGGAAGTTCTGTGACATGCATTCCCCTATAACAATCCAGTCTTGAAAATATTCAACAAGAACTGCATACAGTACTTCATGTGGATCTTTAATAGTGCCTTGTAAAGGGAAAAAGTTCATCCTTATCTCTGTGGTCTGTCCCTTTGGCATTGCAACCCAACATTTTGTTGGCTTTTGCTATTGCTATCTAACACTGCTCCCAAGATCAATATTTCCTGATTTTTATTATTTAAAAGAACGTTTAAAATAAATAACTGCATACTTCAGGCAAAGGAACAGGCACTAAAATAAGGCAAAGTAATTAACTTGAAATGTGAGGAAAACAAGCAGAACACTGTTTAATTTAACTTGCCCTGAAATGTAAAAACAAGTCATTTTTACTTGTACTTTGTTGATTGGTTGGGTGGATTGGTCCAAGGACTCTCTGTACCCTGGACTTGGGTGCAATGCACAATGTAACATAACCTGTAAGTTTATAGAAAAACAGTAAGTCATTGCAAAAAAAAAGCATATCCAAGAGTAGAGATACCGCAACAGACCTTACAATGTTAAGTAGAATGACTAAACACATAATGTGGCATGCAGTTCTTTTTTTTAGTATAAATTACATGTACATATTTTTTCAACTGTCATAAAAATTCATAAAATACTTAAATAAAGGTGAATTATATCCTTGCTTACAAGCTACAGACAGCATAAAATAGCCTAACTAATGCAGAAAACAGTACAAAGTGAACAAATTATCATTATCCAGTGGACTAAATGTAGCCAAGCTAATGCAGAAAATAGTACAAAGTGAACAAATTATCATTATCCAGTGGACTAAATGTAGTCAAGCTAATGCAGACTCCGATAATGAGCCACAAACTCATAGTGTATTATCCCATTTGCAGGTTAATCTGTTTCACTTCTATTTTATAAACTCTTGTCCTCTTCCAAAAAGCTTTCTTGTTTTTGGATTTCTAGACATCGGGGCTCTTCTCCACTGCTATCATCTGTTAAATCCCACTAAGAAAATACCTTAATTTCCCTGTGCACTTTTGTTGCCATGATCGACAGTGAACCTTGAACTGCTTCACCTGCCCTTTGACCGTGCAAAGTGTTCACTAGCACACCCTTCAGTATTCTGTAGGGAAAGGTGGCTTACCCACCCTTGTAAAGGTTCCCTGCTGCTAATTGTTGCATATTGCATTACATTCCTGTGCAGAAACTCTGTCTGAACTTGCTTATATCAGACTTGTTTCCTCTACAATGCGACTTCCATTGATACCATTTCCTGTTACTTTTTTTTCTTAAAATACATTGGAAACACAATTGCTGTAAATGCAGTTCACTTCCACATGTAAAACTCTATAAATGAAAACAGCAATGCGAGGTGTTGGCAGAATTCTGAATATTATAACACACTAGCTGTTGGAACTTATCATTTCTTATTAACAGTAGAATGAGCAAAATAACTGTATCGTCCATTAAAGACTAAACAGAACAATGATCACAGAAGAAATCTTTAAATTATAGGTTATGTTTTCTGTACTTTTTGTTACCAGTCCACTCCCCATTGTCTGCTAACAAGAAAACCCCTGCAATTAGCCTATTTCTTCCCTACTGAGTGTAGAGTGGGAGCCAGTTTATGTAGCAAATGTTTTTTTTTCTATTACACCACAAACCTACTCACTGGTGGCTGACATGGGCACCCACATCTCCATGAAGGGCTACAATGAGCTATCCCTACATTTGAGTTCTTCCACTCAGATACTGATGAGGCCTGCAGTCACCTGCTACCTAAATCAAGCACATTTCTCCAGTTAGAACGGTTTTCTCTGCAAGCCATTTCTTAAGCTACAAAAACAACTGGCACCAATCCCCTTCCCCCATCCCCCAGTGGGGGTAAATCAGCATTTGCTCCTCCCTTCTACACCTCCCTGCCTAGCTCTACAAACCACGGAGTCAATTATCAAACTCAGGTCGTCTGTGCTCTACTGAGGTCTTTATTCCTCTGCGTCTCAGAGATGGATATCTCCAATTATAATTTATAAACTGAGTTATAGTCTTGCATAATTAATTTTAAACATTTCTGTCACTCAGGAGAGATCATAGTCATAACTCTCAATTGTCTAGATTTTTGTAGAATGACCAGATTTCTGCCCCCTATTTTTAGTCTGCTCCTTGTAAAATCTGTGGTTTTCTGGCAAATCACTATGTTGATCTGAGGACTGAAGTCACTAAATAATGGTATACCTTTCAGTTTCAGACTTCTTATCCTTCATAAAAATGAATGTCAAGACAAATCCTGTTATTCTATCAAATGTCTGAGTTTATAAGAGCAATATTTAAAATCTGTTCCTGTTTTTGGACCTTTGTCCAGATTTCTTGCATTAAGAAGTTGAGAGGTATGATCATAATGCATCTGGCAAGCATACAAGTGATCCTATTTCTAAATGCCATTTAAGAGCTAAATTTACATATACTGTATCCTTAGACAATAATCACAGCCCACTGGGTTTCTACAGAGAATATGCAACATGTAAGATACTTTTAAAAAGTATTTTCTTAAGGAGAAACATCTTCTGAAAAATTGCTGGAAAAAGCCCCAGTAAAAAGTAAATGTGGATGCTGATGCCAGATGTAAAACTAGAAACTTAAATAACAGGTTTCCTTCTACAAAGCACTAAGTCATTTTCTATGTATGTTATTACTGAAAATCTGCTGTGCTGAGAAAAAAAAAAGTCATTTCAAACTGCATTCAGTACACTTTGTAAGACTTGGATGAAATATATATGTACAAGTTCTTTTGCTGGAAAGTTTATTTGCGTTTAAACATTAATGAATATATGTAACACAGTTCAAGAAAAGGGGATAGCAGAGCACTATTCTGAAGGGAACCTTTTGAGATATATAATGTTCTCAGTGCTGTCACGAATGAAGGCAGAACTACTAAAGGCTGCAAGTTTGATTAAGAAAAATCAAACAAACCTTATATATGGGTTACCAAATCCACTTGTATTCAGTCCAAGTATCTGCACAGTCACAGATATTTTGCATTACTGTTGTACAAAGTAGCCTGACATTTAGCCTAGGGGGCACAGCTTTCTCCTAGCACTGCTGTACATTATCAGTTCAGGGAAGGAGGGTAGCAGGAAACAATATGCGGTCCTAAAGAAAGCCCTGAGAATAAAGGAATGTGCCCAAGCCAAAAGCAATGCAGTTGCTGAGTGAGGACCCTGTCATCAGATGAGCAGATATGTTTCAGTGGCTCAACAAGTAGCACAGTCACTTGTGATACTACAAAGATCAGAAGGCTGTGGGTTCTATTCCCACATCATAAGTGTGGGTTTATTTTCCAGTACTGATACTGTAGTGCAACATGGGGGGGGAAGGGAATGTACCCATGATGTGCCATCCTTTGAATGAGATCTTACATCAAGGTCACACTTGTCGGACTTGCTGGTAAGCTCAGACAGGGAAAAAAGAAGCAATGACATTTACTGAAAAGAACAGGGGTACTTTTATTAACATTCACTCCTTGGACACGCAACGGATTAAAAAAGGACATCCTTGTTCTTTTTTTCATTTTCTTTTCCCTCACTTCTTCACATAGAACAAGGGTAAGTAGACTTTGTCAATATACAATCTCGTCATCCAAAGTTGTCAAGTCAAATCCTACTTCTAGAGTGATCTCATGAACAGTCAACACCTTAGTAGGCAAAGTAGGGAATGGAAGGAGATTCCCAGATGTTTCTTTTGTTATCCTATATAATGTATGCAAGCCTGTGAACAACTAACCGTCACCAATCCACATGCCTTTGGGATATGAGAGGAATCCAGAATACCCATATACAGAGGGAGGGCATGCCTACTCTACACAGAAGGCACCCCAACCAATAATCAAACCACAGAACCTCCTGTTGTAACCAGTGCAATGCTGCTCCACTGCACCACTGAACACCCTAACCATATGCAGACTGTATTAAAGTCGTATCTTTCTTCCAAATGCATAAGCTTCCCTAACATTTAAGTGTTCACAGTATTTTATCAAAACTTTTTGCATATCATACTACAGTTCTACATTCTGTTGCCTTATTATTGCATCTAGTCTAATTTCCTCTAATATCACCACCACTCGTACATGCTTTTTATGCTCATCACATGTAATCCATTCCCTGTTATCCTTGGCAACCTTTTTTCTTCACAGCTGAATCTTTTCCACTGGAATCTTACAATCACTATTAAGTCAAATCTGTAATTTGGAATTTTCTGGAGCTTTTCTCCTCATGGCCCAATGGACTCTCCTGTCAAACAAACTATAAATAAATAAATAAATAAATAAGGCTGCATGTTTACAATTAGAAGGCAAAAACCCACACCTTTTTCTAAACTAATTTTATAATATAGGCCATTACTTCTCTTTTTAACACTACAACACAATCTTTAAAAAGACCTCTACAAAAACGCTAAACAGTTCCTCACCAACAATTTTATATAATTTACCATCCAAACTACCCACACTATCTTTGTAAACTGCTTGCATCTTTGACTTGTCTTACAGCTTTCTCAACTTAGTCTGATTCTACTTGTTTCTCCATTTGAGCTACTACTTCCCCTATATACACATTTTTCTACTCTGTCTTTTTTGCATTGTGCATTATTTTCTTTATAAATACCTTATAAATCTTCACATACTATTTCCAGAGTGCCCCCTCTTATTTTTTATATTTATGTATATTTTTTTTACCCTTTCTTGGGATCAATTCCTCCTTATAAAACTTAGTTTCACTTTTGTATGGGGGAGGGTGCTGAGCAATGACAAAATGTTCCCATTCCTGCATAAAATGTATCATAGGAGATTACTTGGTTATCATCGTAGAGGTAATTTTAAGCCTAGCTGTTTTAACCTAATGTAGTATCATAGGGGTAGTAGTCAATACCCAAGATTGCATTTAGTGATGACTGCCCAAGTCCAAGAGGGTTGTGACCGCTATCCCCGGTAAGAATTTATGGTGCCCCATCCACTCATCCAGGTTCCTCTTTAACAGTGTCATAGAAGTGCTCTGTTTCACATGAACTTGTAGCCTGTTCCAAAGATGTGGCAGTCTCTGTGAGATAAATCTGTCCCTCTAGCATGTCCCATTTAAGTTGCAGGTCATATTTAAGTCCCCTGGAATGGGTAGCCATATCATTTTTGCCTTCATTAAACTACAAAACTGTTCTTCCTTAAAAACACTCAACATTATTTACTTCCATTTCTTAACAAATGTATTGCACATTTCTTTACAAAGTCCAATTTTGTTTCATGAAATAGTAGCTTACTCCACATGATCTTTCCATAAAAGTTCTAATTTGTCTTGACTCTCTCATCTTTCATAATCCTGTAATTATTTTCAGCCCTGTAGTTGACTCTCTCTATTCAAATCTTTTTTTCTGCCAAACACATTCCATACTGCAAGGTGGTCTGTAAAACATGCCTTCACACCACCTTGCCAATTCATTTATATCTGTAGTATAAAATATAATCTGTTAAAAAATGTTTCCTTTTCAAAAAAATGCCGACACTTCACTCACCATCTCTACCTTATCCAAAAATTCCCTTAAATCTCTTACATCTGCATCTCACTTTTTTGGTCTTAATCCAAATGCAAGTCAGCATCCCTTACCCAAATTATTTTATATATTTATATATTAATGCAAGAATAAAGTTTCATCTCCCTTATCATTTCTTTCTTTTGAAATTACTGGTGCATACACTACCCTTATACCAATTATAGGATTTGGTATGTTTACATATTTTTTTTTACCTAAAACCACCACAAATATTTTTCATGGTTTCATTCTAAATATTTTTTCACAAAATTGTGCTCAAATTGTTTTGCATTACTCTTAAAAAAAAATCTCACCACTTACAAATATAGAGCATCCTGCAGAACCATTTCATCAAGTGTTAAGCCGATAATCATCTAAGTATAGACTGCTCACACTGAATGGCAGAATTCTTAAATAATTGCATGTTCTAAACCAGTCACAGTCCTCGAAGAAGCCACTTCTTTTTTTCTTCCCCCATCATCTTTCAATAGAGGCTACCTCGAGTCATTATTATGGCCCTCTTCCCAGTTTCTTCTTGTGTTTGTACAGTCCAAATAAAGGGTTGGTCACTGTTACCTCACCATTTTCTATACTTTTTCCCTATGTTTTGTTTTTTCAAAAACCTCTTTTCTTACGGTCTCCCGAGCATCATGATTTTCATCACCTATTACTTCCATTCCTACTTCTTACTCTATCTCTACACCCCTCTTCCTCTAAGGGACCACAACCCTTCCACTACTGTCATTCTTTTCCAAACTTGTGGAATACAGGCTTACAACTCCTGTTCACATACCACCTTTGGCAACACTGCTCACATCTGTATTTTGGAAGAAGCTTCACAACATGCCCATTTGCAACAACAAAAAAAAAAAAAACGTTGTATTTGCTTGCCCAGTGTAAGATAATGTACCTTACTTTTGTTCCACATGAACTGCTATTGCAGTAGAAATCATACTTATTCCTTCTACTGAAAAAGGGCCACAAAACATTACCAGCGTCAAGTGCAGATTTCAACAACACCAAAAGATTTTTTTAAACAATTTCCAAAATGAATTACAAGGCCGTAAAAGCAGTTTTGGAAATTTTCTCCAAGTTATATTTTAATTTATAAACTGTACAGATATTTTTTTTCATCTCAAAGTTTTTTATGCCGATAGTCAATTCATATATTTTCAGTTTTATGATTTAAAAAAAAAAAAAAATTACTCTCTCTACATTCTCAAAAATACCAAAGAAAGGTTCAGATGGCCAGATGCCTTAAACTAGAATACTTTGGGCTTCACAATAGTTTTATGACAAGGTACCAGGTTCCTTACTGTTGCAAAAAATGTTGTCTAATCATATCATAAATGCCTTTAGTCTTGCTAGAAACAGCCACATACATTTATATCTCGCAAATCAGTTCACATTCAGTTCTCCTCCTCTTTCTTCCTGCTTTAAAATATCAAAACATTCTGACATCTCTCGTGTGTCTAGTTGTTTCACAGATACATCCAACTGTGTGTATTTCATATCCTTGCTCTTATTAAGAAAATCCACGTGAATCTAGTCTAGCAACTTCCACAAAAGACCTGTCTATGTCAATAATAAAAGAAAAACAAAATCTACTTAAACTCAAACCTTGCTCCATTGCATCTGAGAAGCTCTCTCCTGAACACCTAAAAATAGTTACCAATGGCACAGCATACCCAGTCTCTATTCTTAACAATTTTGGAACATGTACCTAATTAAGAAAACAAAAACATTATCTCTCTCCATAAAGGTGGCATCTCTGCTGATATCTCAATCTTCGTCTGGCCTATAACAATATTATCACCTCTCTGAAAAAATCTTGAAAGATGTATTTATAAACACCACCTCTACTGTCTCCTACAAGACAGCATCTTACCATCCACCCAACATGACTCTTGCCCAGCACACAGTACAGCTACTGCTCAAATACTATATTCACTGATACCATAAACAAATAGAGAGACTCAGGCAAACTTGTTTTCTCCCTATTCCTTGACCTGTCTAAAGCTTTCAGTACAGTTTCTCACTATTAAACATGTACAAAATGTCTCAACTTGGACTAGTCCCTTCTTTATTATAGTGGCTGAAAAGCTATTTAACTGACAAGTTCCAATCTGTAAAAAGGCAGAACACTCTTGCCTCCTCTCTGCACATCTCCACTGGTGTACCCCAAGGCTACAGCCTTGGGGTACCTGTACTTTAATACATTTATCAATGACTTCGATACATTTGTAGGTCCAGTCTCTCTTATACAATATACTGATCATTACGTGCTTTTATGTGCAGCAAGTAACCTACCTCAAACTCACCCATATTACAAAAGAAGCTTTCTCCTCAGTTGAAGAATTGCTCCATAATGTCCAACTACTACTCAACCCTAAAAAAAGTTACCAAAACATTTCTCTAAATCAAGCATGCCTGACAAAGAAAATTTAGAATTCTTTTCACTAAACAAAAGTGATACTGAAATAGTTTCCCATACATAACTGCTGGGAGAGATTTTCTATAATCTTAAATTTGACCTGCAAGATGAAAATAACAAAGACTCACCAAAAATTCTAAATGCTGTGTAGGTAGAAAAACATTCTTAGAAACACCACTAAAACAACTCTTGCCACTACCTACCTTTGTCCACATCTCTTATAAAGTGCACCCACCCTAACCACCCTTCAGGCTCCAAACAATACCAAATTCAACACTGCACTGCTCTTCTGAAATTGAACTGTCTCGAACTGCCACACCACTTTGATTATATACAGTTGATCTCCACACACATTCACAAATCCGACAACTGCCCTGCTTTTAATCCTATTCTCCATTCCCATCACCCTAGCAGACCACTTCGGTCTAATGAACATCTTCTTCTCAGTATATATAAACTCCGCAAATCCTAAGGCCAATGTCACTATTCATACTTTGTCTCTAAAAACGGAATTCTATTCCTCTGCAAATCACATCAACCTCAAACATGTCCAACTTCAAACTCTTACTAAGAGACCACCTAAACAAGACTCGGCTCTGCTACTGCACTACCCCATGTTGGACTAGTCCCCTCTTCCCGCATACTTCTTACCAATTCCTTCCCTCTAAACTTAGTCAATCTATTTCTTAGATAAACAACACACAGTTTGGCTTAGGCTATGTTATCTAGTCATGTTTGATCCAAATGTGTACTCAGTATGTTGAATGTTATCTCTAGGACTTGCAACATGTGAATTCTTTAACTACTGGCAAAGCTCTTTTATCAACTTATTTCTATCCAAATATTCGCACTCTATACATATAAGATCACACTGTATGAATTGAATTTGTGAATTTTTACTTGTTTAGTTTGTTGTTCTCCTCTAATAAATTTTGTAATAACTTTGTTGTTTAACTGCAACCATATTATATTAATCTGCAGCTTTTCTCCCCAAGCCTCTGCTGAAAACAGGATATTATCTCAGTCAGACTTTCCCAGTAAACAAATGACAAATGTGAAAAAAATATATTGTTTAGGGACTTCCTTAGCTACTCATTGCATTAACACATTTGAGGCATGTTCCACTTATGAATCAGACATCCCTTTTTGATGATTTATATAAATCAAGGCTGTAGTTCATGGATCGTAGGGCGTTACTAGGCTAACAGCTCCAGAGCCTTTTTAGATATAGTCAATTCATGCTCCAACTTTCCCCAATTTCAGTGTCCTCAGCCGGCAATGGCTTTGCTGTATATCTCTGCTTAGGATATATACAAATAGCTCCTGTCCCTAAGGGCTATAGGTAACAAGCCAGGGGTGAATTTGCAATTTCCCATCCACTGGTCCAAACTGCATTTGAATAGGCTAAGGAAAGAGCTCTACTTCACATGAATGGGAAAGGTTTAGATCCTTAAATTAGGTATTCTAGTGCTGTTAGTTTTGTGAATGTGTAGCATACCCATTGTGTAGTCAATTCTGCTGCAATTTCTTGAAAGAAGAATGCCTTGCAGGTTAGGTATAGATTGCCCCTCAGTAGTCTGTAGGAGACAGAGTACAGGGACACGGATTTGAGGTGGTCCACACAGGACACATTATTTACTCCCTGTATTATTTTGTAAGCCCCAAGCATCTAGATAACTTACCTCCATCAAATCAGCTGCTTCCGGACATCAGACAAATTTTCTAGAAAATATCATGCAGATCACTATAATCCTCCACCTCCTGCTATCACTCTTTTCTAGGTAGCTCAGAAAGACTCGTTTTATTTCCTTTTCTTTTTTATTTCACTTCTTGGGGGAACTTCTCTGATGCCCTGATCAAATTTTCACTAGTCAGTATGTAGATCCAATCGGGTATCTCAAGAAAATAGACCACGCTGAGACTAATGTAGTGAACTAAAGTAAATCAGCAGGAAACGGGGGAAATTCTGTGCACTCTGTACAGGCTTTAATGTTAGGGAAGGTTTAATGTATCCTTATGATTGCTAATAGGTGGTTAGGACCTTAGCTAGTATAAACAAATTACCAAGGCTAGGGAAAAAATAATCAAAATCCTTTAAAGGCAGCTTGGTGATGATGGTGTACAAGCAGTCTGCAGCATGGATTTACCAAGGTATATTTTTATTTTAGTTTTATCTATTTAAGGTTTGTTAAATGGGATAATGAGCTGAGCCTAAACTGTTTATTGCAGCCAAAGCATACAGCAAAAGCAGACTTAACATCTGACCTTGTACGCAAGTTATACAAAATAAACATCTAATGCGCAAAACAGAAAAGATTTAGCCATTAAAATTATTACAAACAGCAGCATATTCTACACTTCTGTGACAGGACAGTTCACTTAACTTTGAATCATTTGATAAATGCTTAACAATTCTATAAAGATTTAGATATAATCTAGATTAAAATCAATGAAAACAGTAAAAAAAATTGAAAATAGGAAAAAAAAAAATGTCAGGATTACAAAGTGTTTATCAAGGACTGGAGGGGAAGGAAACAGGAAGTGTAATATACATATTGCATGCATCATGGCGGGGGGAAAGGAAAATGGAGTATTATGGTGGATAAAGAGGATTGTGGTACTAACAGATTAGAGATGGTAAAGACTGAAAACATGTGGGTAAATACCATCTTCAGACACTCATTACATCAGAAAAAAACATAGGTAGTATAAAAGAGACAAAAGTTGACAGAACAAGAAGGTAATCGCATTGGGGGACTTCAAACTATCAGAGAGCAATAGAGAATACCATTGTTCAGGTCAGGTACAGACAATGAAATAACAAAACTAAATCCCCAGGAAAATTTAATACAGAGGATAGTGGACAAAATAAGGAGGATGCTGGACAAACTACTACTAAGAACCAACGTGATGGCATGGGTGGACACGACGCATCATTGGGGCCCATTAATAGGGTTAATGGTTTAGTACTTAAGTCAAGGACAGAGATGATAGACTAAAATGAGATCTTGGGAAAATTTCAAGATTTCCTGTGAGACCTTCATAAACTCAATGTAAAATGAATGGAAAATGAGCTGTGAAGAGCATGGAACACAAAATGAAGGCAGCAGCTAGTTTAAAGGCAGCAATAATACATAACTGAATGTTATACACAGCCTATGAGGAAAAGGGAACAACTTTATAGCAAACTTAGGACAAAAAGGGAGCAGCGATCCAGGAGGTCACAAAAGTCAAGGCAGACATGGAATAACGCACACAGTAAATAAAGGCTACAAAATATTGGGCAGGATACAAGGATGCATAGTAGAAAAATCAAGATTATGAATTTCCTTGTCATGGTTGTCAGTAAGGAGAAGGATAGAAAAGTATCTGCATCTGATAGGAATAGGATTGCCAACGAGAAAGTACAGTTGTGTACACCTACCATAAATGTAGATGTTCGAGTGTCTTCACTGTTGCAGTCATGACTGTAGGGTTCTCCCCTGCCGGCAGGCAGCCCTCGGTCGGCCAGAATCCCAAAGTCTGGGTCCGGCGTTGGTTGCTTAACTCTGCTCCCTGACGTCAGAGCGCCAGGAGTATAAAGCTGACAACCGACGCCATCTTCTCCAGTTTTTCTTGCCCCAGATATCAGGAGTCCCAAAATGAAAATGGTCCCAAAACCTTTGCAAATACACCTCAGAAGAATGGTGAAAAAAGGAACCACACAAAAGTAAAAATAAGAGGGACAGGAGGGAGGAGCCCAGACTGCAACAGTGAAGACACTCGAACATCTACATTTATGGTAGGTGTACACAACTGTACTATGTTCATCGTGTTTCACTGTTGCAGTCATGACTGTAGGGTAGAATCCCAAAGCTGAAAGAAAGGGAGGTGGTCATAAAGAAGGAGGGGCGGCTAAAAGGCCCTGCAAGACTGCAGAGGCAAAGCATGCCCTAGACTTAGAGTAAAGAGGCAAATTGTAGTGCTTAGAGAAAATATGCACTGAACTCCAAGTTGCAGCTTCCAAAATGTCCTAGGTAGGAACTCCCCTGAGAAAGGCTGCAGAAGTGGCAGCAGCTCTGGTGGAATGAATCCGTATGGTCCCTGGGATTTGCTTTCCATGGTGTGAATAACAAAATCTGATTCCATGAGCAATCCATTTAGAAATGGTTGGTTTAGAAATGGCTTTACCTTGGGAACTTGAAGCATAAGAAACAAACAATTGTTCAGATTTTCTGATGTCCTTGGTTCTGTTCAGGTAAAAACGTAGCTGTCGATGTACATCCAAGGAATGTAAGATCCTTTCCCCTTTATTTTGAGGAGTGGGGAAAAAGGTTGGCAAGTGGATAGTTTGATTTAAAGCCACTTTGGAAACCACCTTAGGCATAAAGGTCGGATTAGTCCTCAAAGATACCCTGTCTTGATGAAAAATAATAAAAGGTTCCACCGCCATAAGAGCTTGTAACTCTGAAACTCTCCTGGCAGAGGTTAGTGCCAACAGAATAGCTGTCTTCCAACATAAAAACTTGATGTCAGCAGAAGCGGCAGGCTCAAAAGGAGGCAAGGTTAGTTTTTCCAAAACATAATTGAGATCCCAAGCAGGAATAGGAGGAGATCTAGGAGGTCTTAAGTTCTTAGCTCCTCTGAGGAACTGTCTCATGAGCTGGTGGGAAAAGATGGGAGGGTCTGTATTATAATGAGCAGATATAGCAGAAGCATGGATCTTAATGGAAGAGAAAGAGAGACCCTTATGTAAGAGATCTGTCAAGTAAAGTAGAATTAAAGTAATGTTAGGAAGAAGAGGATCAGAATCCTGAGCCTGCATCCAGGAACAAAATCTTTTCCATTTTCCTGCATAAGATTTCCTAGTGCTAGGACGTCTAGCTTCCAAAATGACATCCATAACCTGCTTGGGTAGGAAAGAAGAAATCAAAGGCCCTGGATTAACCAGGCCGCCAGGCTGAGAGTTCTGACATGAGAGTGTAGAACCTGACCCTGATGTTGGGACAGAAGGTTTGGAGACTGAGGTAAAATCCAAGGGGGCTCCAGGCATAGGTTTATTAGAGTTGGATACCAAAACTGCCGAGACCAATACGGAGCCAGCAAGATTATCATCTTGGGTTTGTCCTGTTTTATCTTCAATAAAACTCGTGGAAGAAGAGGTAGAGGTGGAAAGGCATATCCCGAGAGGTTTCCCCAACTGAATGACAGGGCATCCACTTTCCAAGCCTCTCTGTGGAATGTCCTGGTGCAAAAAATCTGCAGCTGATGATTTAGATGGGATGCAGAGAGATCTATGTGAGGACATCCCCATACTGCTGTTATCATCCTGAATATTTTGGTGTCCAGCATCCACTCATGTGGATCCGAAAGGTTTCTGCTCAAACTGTCTGCCAGTAAGTTTTGTTTTCCTGGTAGAAACTGAGCTTGAAGATCCAGATTGCAAGATAGAGCTGTGTTCCATAAATCCATGGCTAGTCTGCAAAGGGGGTAGGAATGAGATCCCCCTTGCTTGTTTATGTACCACATAACTGTGGTGTTGTCTGTCCGTATTAGTAGTTGTCCTGGCTGCATGAGATTCCTGAAGGCCAGTAGAGCTTCCTGAATGGCTAACATTTCCTTTAAGTTGATATGCAGGTTGTTCTGATCCTTTGTCCAAAGGTCCTGCAGACAATTGCCCTGAAAATGGGCTCCCCAAGCATAATCCGAGGCGTCCATGGTTAGAATCTGAGAGGCAGGAGGTAGACGGAAGGGCTTCCCTTTGTTTAGGGCACATGCCCTGGACCACCAAAGAAATTCCTTTTGAAGGCAGGGAAGGACAGGAATCAGTATGTCCAAACTGTGGTAATGCTGAGACCATACACTTTTTAGGTACCACTGTATTTTCCTCATGTGTAGTCTTGCATATGGTACGAGAAGGATGCAGGAAGCCATATAACCCGAAGCCTGCAGGAATTTCCTTGCAGATAGATGGGTTAGAGTTGCCAAGGCTTTGAAAGTTGATGCCAGCTGTAACTGTTTTTCGGATGTCAAAAATGCCATCTGGGTTGTAGTGTTTAGAAAAGCACCCAGAAAAGTTATCTGTTGTGATGGTGTCAAATTTGACTTTTTTATGTTTACAGAGAATCCCAGGAATTTGAGAAGGTTTTGTACAAAGTCTAGATGCTGGAGTAAGACATCCTTGCTGTCTGCCTGAATCAGACAAACGTCCAGATAAGGGTAAATTTGAATTCCCTTGAGTCTGCAGTAAGCTACTACTGGAGCCAGGCATTTGGTGAAGACCCTGGGCGCAGTAGATAATCCAAAGGGCAGTGCAGAGAATTGAAATTGCCTCGATCCGGCCTTGAACCTGAGGTATTTTCTGCAATCCTGCCTGATGGGAATGTGTAAATATGCCTCCTTTACATCCAAAGTCACCATCCATGCATCTTTGGACAGCATTGGGAGTAACTGCTGTAGAGTAAGCATCTTGACTTTTGGAATCTCTAGAAAGGTGTTCAAAACTGACAGATCCAGAATAGGTCTCCATGAATTTAGCTTTCTTGGGACTAGGAAGAGCCTGGAGTAAAACCTTTTTCCCATCTCTGAAAGAGGTACCAGTTCTATGGCATTCATAGCCAAAAGAGCTTCCACCTGGTTTAAGGCCTCCATCCATTGATGTTTTGGAAGGTCTGGCCATCCATTTGGCCTTGGCAAAGTATGAAAATGGAATTTGTAACCTCTTAAAATCACATCCAAAACCCATTTGTCCTGGGTTATTGGAGTCCAATTTTGGTAAAAAAAGAGAGAGTTTTCCTCCGAGAGGGGCTTCCAGGCAAGATGTTCCTGCAGCCCAACAGAGGGAGTCATTGAGTTTGTTTCCTTTGAGACTGTGGTCTGTCCTCTCCTCCCCTAGGGGTAGAAGCAGTCCACTGCCTTGGTCTATAAGCAGCCTGTGTTTGAGGCCTCCCTCTGGAGCATCTATATCTACCCCTTTGAGGCCTGTCTGAAGAGGGAAAGGACCAGTTTTTTGATGGCCAATTCCTGCTAAATCTAGGAGGCTGTACTTGTAAGAAATCTTTAACTGTTTGCATGGATTTCGCCTTATCCTCCATCTTTTTAATCACCTCTTCAGCTTTAGATCCAAACAAAACATTATGCTGAACAGGAGCATCCAATAATTTAGCCTTTACTTGTTCAGGTAAATTCTGTTCCTTTAGCCATGCATGTCTTCTAATGACTGTGCCAGAGGCCGCAGCCCTACAAGAAGCCTCCAAGGCATCAAATCCACAGTGTAAAACATGCTTCCCAACTTGTTCAGTGGCATGCAATAAGTCATGTAATTCCTTATCCTCTGCACAGGCAGAAATGGAAGTAAATTTTTGCTTTAAGACAGATAAGAGAAATTGCTGATATTTAAGCATATGAAACTGACAGTTTAAAGCCCTAATGGACAAAGTAGCAGAAGTGTACACCTTTTTGCCCCATCTTTCCAAGGCTCGAGAATCCTTTTCAGTAGGAATAGGATTTTTGGCAGAAGCGGCCTTAACACCCTTAGGACCCTGAGAAATGGTTTCAGGGTCAGCAGTAGGATTCTTATATAAAAACTGATGGGAATCAGGAACCCTGTAGTACCTATCAGGCTGAACAGGAGCAGGAGGAAGAGAGTCAGCGGTTAAGTTAGCCTCTGAAAAGGCATCATCCACTAACTGAGTTAGTAATATGGAGATCAAACTTGAGCTGATCATCTATTGTAACACCTAGCAATTTAGTACTAGATTCAACCGAGATGATAGTGTTGTTGCAGGATAATATGGTAAATGAGTGTGGTGATGTTTTTAGGGAGGAAAAGTAGAAGCTTAGTTTTTTTGGATTAAGTATTAGTTTATCACTAAGCTAAGTCTCAATGGTATGGAAGGATGCCTGGGTAGTTGAGTGGAGGTCAGTTGGGTTGTCCACAATGGTTATAACAGTTGAGTCATCAGTTTCAAGGATGACTCAAAAGCGGGAAAAAAAAACATGCAAGTTGCCCAACCCGAAGAAAAAAAAAAAAAAAAAAAAAAAAAAAAAAAAAAAAAAAAAAAAAAAAAAGCGTGATGCATTTTTAGGATTTTTGACTAGAGGAAAGGGCTAGTTGGCATGTCTGAAGCCCTTTTATGGGAGGTGAAAATACAGTAGGGACATAGGCAAAACAAAAAGGATACGGATCCAAGCATCTGAATGGGGGGCTTGTCCGATGGGGAACAATGTTTAAGTTTGGAGAGAGGTTTTTTCCAAAAAGGGTTTGGGAAAGGTACAACTAGGGGTCTTGGAGAAGTTTTCAAGGTTATAGTTTACAACGTGAAGCTGGCTCCACATGTGCGCTGTCATCAGATTTGGACCTCGGAGGCCTGTCTTTATCCTTGCGACGCTTGTGAACTCCGGTAGATGGAACTGTGTCTGATGACATTTAAAGCGCCTACTGAAGTAATGAAAAGCAAAATCGTACCTTCACTTAATTGTACGCTGATTGAATCTAGCACAAAACCGACAACTAGCTACGTCGTGGTCAGGGCCTAAGCAAGGAATACAGTAAGAATGAAAATCCTTATGAGGTATTTGCTTCCCACATGAGATACAATTATTAACTTTTTCTGACATCGGAGTGGAGCAAGAAAAAAGTTTCCCCAACGGGGTACTTAGCTTTGAGTGGAGAAGAAAGTCTTCGGACCGAAGAAAGTAGAAATATCAGTCAGGAGTCTACCGACCGGTACTTGCGAACTGCTATCACCGTACGGCAAGAAAGACTGGAGAAGATGGCGTCGGATGTCAGCTTTATACTCCTGGCACTTTGACGTCAGGGAGCAGAGTTGAGCAACCGACGCCGGACCCAGACTTTGGGATTCTGGCCGACCGAGGGCTGCCTGCCGGCAGGGGAGAACCCTACAGTCATGACTGCAACAGTGAAACATGATGAACATCTAGTGGATGAAACAGGAGAGTTAAAAAAATAAAAAAATAATGAGTAAAGTGGAGAAAAAGCTAAGGGAAATTAAAGTAAAAGAGTAAAAAGATAAATCTAATATATTAAAAAAGGTGTAAGGTACTCGTAGAACTTCCCATAGTACTTTTCAACAAAGCCCTAAGTGAAGTAGTAGCTGCAAATGACAGCCCATATGACAAGGTAATATCCCCTACATAAAAGGTGTCAACATGATTGTCTGTAAAACTACAGGCTGGATGGCTTAAATTGCTGATAGGAACAATTATGGAGCAAGTGCTTAGAAGGCTTATGAGATTTTAAGATAAGAACAATCTATGTGGCTTTAGAGTCAATGGCTTCAATCAAACCAATTTGCTCCAATTTTGCATTTCAGTGACAATCAAGCTAAATGAAACACACTTGTATTACATTATTTTCCCAGGTGTTAGTACAGCTCCAATTGCATGCCACAAAGAAATATAACGTACAAATTCAGAAGAGGAGGCAAGATGTGATGATAGGGAGAGAAATATTTGGAAAACAGGAGGAAGAGAGTGCTGATTAGGTGACAGAAGCCCATCATAGATCACCCCATCTCTTTTCTGGTTACAGGGACCAGTCCAAGACTTTATAATATTTAGCTGTATGTAGCTAACAATACACTGGGTAGAAAGAATAGGATCAAGCTCTTTGCTGACTAGTAGGCAAGAAATAGACCTGAGAGTGATTGGTCCACACACAGCATTGTTAAAGGAAGAGCAGCAGCTAGTTATTCTGGTGCCCTGTTTAAAAAAAAAGAAAAATAAAATAAAAAAAAGTTGTTCTATACTTAAGGGAAAAAAATGTGCTGCTACTTTGAACTGCAACAAACAACTTGCTACAAGAATACACAAGGAGTGGTTCACTACAGCTTAATCCCACACAAACAGCACTGAATCCTTCACTCCTAACCATGAATGCAGCCAGCATCAACATTCATTTCTAAACAATGGTACTGTATAAACCAAATAAGGAGTGTGGAAAGTACTTCAGAACTGTCTGCAGTTACAGTATAGGCATTCATTATCTGAATGCCAGTACTAGCAATCTCACCCCCTGACACCTTGCATCAGCGCCAGATCCAGCACTAGGTAACCTAGGCAGCTGCATAGGGCCCATGCTGAATGGGGAGGGCCCCAGCTTTGATATATAAAAAAAAATATTTCATAAACATAAAACTTCAAGCCCCAGAAACCTCACAATTAGGACAATATCCTAATGTCATCTTTTGAAACCACTGTCCAGTTAAGCAACTTTGCTCAGAATCAAACCTTGAACCTTAATTATTGATAGGAAAGTACCTTAAACCTCCATACCAACTGCCAGGTCTCAATTTTATTTAATTTACTTATTCATTTTTGTAAATAAATCAGGATTGCGGTCTCTCAGTGCCATAGTGTTCCATTAGTTGTGTTGTTCACAGTTAGTGTGGCAACAGATAGGATACTTGCTTTTGGTGCAGAAGGCAGTTGGTTCCCTTCCCACACCAGGCAGATAAATTGATTGACACTACAGTGCAACATGGGGGGGTATCACCTTTTGGAGGAGATGACCAGTAACTATGAACCCGTTTGTCACATTGCCAGTCATTCACTATTGTACATCACCAGCACACTATATATATATATATATATATATATATATATATATATATATATATATATATATATATATATTTTTTTTTTGTAACAACTTTGATAATTTATCCTTCAAGGATAGAAGGTACTGAATTTGCATGCAAAGCAGTGAAATGCAAAACTTCTGCATTAGCACTAGCTCTCTTTAATGTGGAATTATTCAGATGGCTTACTTCTGCAGAGATTGTGTATACTGATTGATACTGGTGGATTATAACAGCAATTTGAGTGGCCTTTTATAGTTGAAATGTTCTGAAAGGGGCAGTTTTGTCACTAATGGTTCATACATTTCATTTCACTGCTTACTGGAAAAATGTTCAAAACTAAAACACACACCAACAAAGTGCTGTTATATTAAACAAGGAATATAATTTAATACTATCAGGAAGGTAAATCAAAGAACTTCTGCATTTATGCATGGTCCTAAAAATGTATGAAGATGGCCCAAGGTTTAAAGCCCAAGGGTCCAAATACAAGGAAAGTGGCAAATTTTCTGTTAACTTAAACCTTTCATAAGCTTATGTTACACATTGCGGGTAATAGTAGTGTACAGTTGCATGCTACAATAGGAAGAATTCTAGCACCAATAACTAAAATGACCACAGCACCAATACAGAGCATAAATCACAGAAAACAGAGTTCAAAGCTGATGTTGTTGTTGTGTCTTTCGGCTTTTCCCGGTTAGGGGTCGCCACAGCGTAACTCCGGTCCACTAATGATTGGCAGCAGATTTTTACATGCCGAGTTGCCAGCCTTGATGCACAACCTTCAACGAAGGTACGCCCATTCACGCACGTCTCCACACAAGACGCTTTAGCTGAGAATCGAACAGGACAATGTCTTACTGTGAGGCAGAGTCAAAGCTGATAAAGAGGTTAATTTTTTCACCAGTATGCAGCAATTCAGTGTGTGTGTGTGTGTGTGTGTGTGTGTGTGTGTGTGTGTGTGTGTGTGTGTGTGTGTGTGTGTGTGTATGTCTGTGTGCGTGTATCTGGAAATGAAATTCTTAATGTTGCAATGTACATAATCCTAATGTGTACATATTCTGTATAATGTTGATGCATTCTCCAGATACTAGTTGTGAGTTTTCTTTGTAGTGTCAGGTTAGTTAGTTAAGATGGTTATATACTGTTTGCTTTTTTAAGTATTACAGTTTAACAACTTACCCTTTTTAACAGAGGAATGCAAAATTCTAACAGAGGACTGTGACTGGATCACTAATCGTAGATGGCATGCAATATATGGAGTGTATGGATTACTCTCTGAAACTGAAAAAGACTTGTTCAAAGTACAAGAATCTGAATCACAATATATACTCGGTAGTTCCATCATGTTTGTAAGCCACTGAAGACCACATCTTGTGGAATTAGAAGTTCCACCAATTAAAGAGCTTCTCCTGTTTCATTTTCAACTAACCTGGTGTTGTTTTTATAACAACCACTTAAACCTTGGCAGCTCTTGAGACGTTCAGGTTGGATGGCTACTCAGCAGACTTCAATTCAACAGTTTGTTTCCACCAAATCAGACGAAGCACATATAGAAACAAATCAACCATTCAGAGGAAATCCTCAGTGTATGAAACATTCTAAAAATGTCCAACCATGATATGGTGAGACCCACAGACAGCCTTAGGCAGAGATCAACTAGGCGGCCATCTAGGGCACCACTCTAGCATGGGTGCTTTTCCAGTATTTGTTTATTTTTTGTAGTAAAGAAATGGCTTCTTTAAAATATCTTGAATGGGTACAGGAAAAACTGAAGAGCAAGACAAACTGTGAGAAAAAGGAAGAAAAAAGTCATCTGCATGGTGCAGGTAGACCAGGATGGGGGAACCGGTTGGTGTGGGAGGGGAGGTGCTGTGGAGCCTAGGGCACTAGTTGACCGAAAGCCAGCCCTAGCAAGACTAACAATGCAGCCATATTCACAGTGTCCTACAACTTACACAACTGAGAATCATTTAGGGAAAAAGGATTGACCTTTGCTACAGCAAGCAGGATTGTGCTGCAAACAGCACGACAGATCAGAGGTTATCTGCAGAAAATGTGATCTGAAATTGCTCTTGGACAAAGTTGTATGAGAAAGAGTTTGTAACATTTCCTTAGTTAAATACCTAGTTTATACATGGAGGTCTGACTAATGTGATTCTGGCAGCTTTTCAGAATGTAAGCAGCAAAACAAACAATTGCTTCTTAAACAACCATCCAAGAGACATAATTTTAAGATGACTGTCATAAATGAAAACTTTACGAGAGCTAATGAGCATCAAATAAGTCAGGGTGGCGTCTGAAAATGGAGAGGCACTTATGTTAATGAAGTCTGTTGACTAAACAGGCTCATGCCTTACTTATAAGCTAAAATTTAATGAACTGTTACAACTTGCCAAAACTTTGGACTGTACTTGTGTTCTGTAAATACTTTTCTGATGTGCGGAGCTTTTCTCCCCGGGCCTCCACTGAAAATGGACATATATCCAGTTGGACCAGCCCGGTCAACAAATTTATTTTATTTATTTATTTTTCGTTTGTTAACTGGGTTAGTCTGGCTGAGCTTTTGGCTCATTTTCAGCAGATACCTGGGGAGAAAAGCTTCTCAGGACTAGAAAACAATTTATTAAATTTTAGTAACATAGTAGTAACAATCAGCTATAGGATCTTCCAAGCAGAGACCTGGAGAGAAAAGAAATCTCCTCAGGCAATTAAATTATACAGAGTATTAACAACTGGCACGGTTGGGTGGGCACTCGAAAGACATGCATAAATGGGCGTGCCTTCATTGAAGGTTGAACGTCAAGCTGGCACCTTGGCGTTCGTGAAAATCTACTGCCAATCATTAGTGGACCGGAGTTCCGCTGTGCAACCCCTAACCGGGAAAAGCCAAAAGACAACATCATTAACAATTGGCAGACAAGTATGTGAGTTGTTACAAACAAGGTTTTAAACAATTAGCAGAAGAAAATGTGACTAATTACAATATTATTTAAGCTGCTTAGAGCAAAATGAGTTGATAGTTAGGCAGATGCTTATTTAAAGTGGGTAGGATCTAATTGTATAGGAGTTTGGAAAAAAGAAAGGAAAGTAAGGCTAGTAGGAGATGTAGGGGAGATAGAGTATTGAGACAGACTTGACAGGTAGGTTGTTTTGAGACTGTAAGAATTAATAATAGTTGGAGATAGAGGAAGGGAAAAGATAGAAGAGGCAGGGGAATAGTGTTAAGATACATTAAGAGTGAGGTGGTGAAATAGGTGAAAGGATGGTGGTTTCAGGGTGGTTGGCTACAGTGGCAAGACCACTTTGTTTTTAGGTATTTCCTTGTGGCTAATTTGAAACATTTGCTATGCTGGAGGGATTTTATTTCCAAGGGGAGTTGGTTCCAGGCTGTAGCTGAGTTATAGTTAGAGAAGGCAGCCTATTTTGGTTTTGGGTTTGTAGATGTCTAATAATTCTTAATTTGAGCTGCATAACATCCTAGCATGGGAATATTTGGATATGGTAGTGGAGAGGCTGGGGCAGAAGGAGGGTAGATAGAGGATAGAGTGGATAATTTGTAGTTGGTATAGTTGGAGCAGCTGAGGGAATTCTAGCCAGTCTAGTTGCTGTAGGGCTAAGCAGTGGTGTGACTTGTAGGTTTGGTTAGCTGCAAATCTGGCGATCTAATTATAGGTATTTTCAAGATTGGAAATAAGTGTAGAATTTAGGTTTGTGAATATGTGGCAGCTGTACAGGAGTGTTGGGAGTAATAAAGCCTGGGAGAGAGTTATTCTGGCAGTGTTAGTTAAGTATTTCTTGCTACGGAAAAGGTGTCCAAGTTTCTGATGAGTTCTTTTTACTGAGTTAGTAATATGGAGATCAAACTTGAGCTGATCATCTATTGTAACACATAGCAATTTAGTACTAGATTAAGCCGAGATGATAGTGTTGTTGCAGGATAATATGGTAAACGAGTGTGGTGATGTTTTTAGGGAGGAAAAGTAGAAGCTTAGTTTTTTTTGGATTAAGTATTAGTTTATCACTAAGCCAAGTCTCAATGGTATGGAAGGATGCCTGGGTAGTTGAGTGGAGGTCAGTTGGGTTGTCCACAATGGTTATAACAGTTGAGTCATCAGCATATTGCACAAGAGATGACTAGAGACAAGAGGAGTAGAGCAAGTTGGTGAAAATAATAAAGAACAGTGGTCCAAGTATGGACCCTTGGAGGACTCCCATTTGTACAGTGAGAGGGGAGGATAGTGCAGAGAGCCATTTAACTGATTGCTGGTGGGTTGAGAGATAGCTGGAGAACCAAGAAATAGTAGGGGGAGAGAAATGTAAGTTAGTGAGTTTATCTAGAAGGAGTGGGTGAGAGATAGTGTCAAAGGCTTCAGAAAGGTCAAGGAATAGGCATGAGACAAGTTTATTGTTATCACAAGCTAGGGAGACTGTGTTGATGAATGATATGAGTGCAGTAGTTGTACTATGCTTTGGACGGAAACCATGCTGTGTGGGTGTGAGAAGGTGAAGGTAATGCATTACCTGCTTGTGAATGCATTTCTCTAGGATTTTTGACAGTGGAGAGAGTATGGCAATCGGTCTGAAGTTGGACATGTCTGAGGAGTTGCCCCCTTTGTGAATGGGTAGAGTAAAGAAATTCTTCCATACAGTAGGGACATAGGATTCAAAAATGGATCGGTTGATTAAAATGGATACAGGAAAGGCAAGAGGTTCAGAAGCAATCTGCAGGAAGTAAGAGGGTAGCTTGTCAACAGATGGGGAACAATGTTTAAGTTTAGAGAGTAATGACTTTACATAGTTAGTTGATACTGCTTTTAGAGAGAAGGTGTTAGGAGGGTTTGGAAGAGGTACAGAGTTTGTGGGGGTGCTAGTGTTGTTTCTTGGGGAGAGGGAGTTTATCATAGAGGTTTATTCAGTTTATAAAATGATTGTTAAATTTGTTGGCTATGTCTTCAGGTGTTGCATTGGGACATGGGTTAGGAGTGGAAGGGTTTCCTGAATGAAGAGTCTGTTTAATAAAGCTCCAGAATTTCTATGGGTCTGATTTAAAAGAGTACAGGGAGGATTGGCATAGAAGTTTATTTTGTCATAATGGATGTTTTCTTTTTTTTATTTCTGAGTTCTTTATATTTCTGAAGAAGAAGGGGTCCTAATTTTAGTCCACAATTTACAAATCCTATCCCGGTCTTTCATGAGGATTCTGGTAGATTTAGTGAGCCAGGGAGCAGTATTAGATTTGATTCTAATCGTGTGAAGAGGAGCAAGGAAATTAAGAATGTTTAGGAATGTAGTGTTGAAGGAGTGGACAGCTTCATCTAAAGGAAAAGTGGTGAGGTAAGACCAGTTAATTTTGGAGAGTTGGTGAATAAAGGAGTTAGGACAGAAATGAGAAAGTAATGTAAAATAAATAAAAATAAATAAATGCTTACCCTGCTTAGCAGTAATGAATTTTACAGAAAAGCATTTGAAGTAGTAGCATCCCAGGAACACATACAGACAATACTTCAAATGAAGCAGAACTAATGTAACAAAAACATTACTTCAGACTTGGCAGACATTTTTAAAGGTTCCTCATTCCAGATTTGGTCAAATTACAAACTCACATGCACACACTAATACAGAATACCAGACACTTCCTTTTTTGTCAGTGCAAACAAACATTCATAAAAATGCTGAGAATCTTCCATTGACAGCTGCAGTTTCTGCTGAGGTTTCTAAAAGTGAAATCCTTCTTAGTTACGTTGACTACCATGTGTAGAGGAACTCCCATGCTTTATATTAGAGTCAGGTGATTAAGATTTAAAGACCCTGAAATCACAAAAGATGACTTGTTATTAATAGGTAGGTACTAGGCTATCGGCCCTGGGGCCTATACAAGCCCAGCCAAAAAGGTACTCTGGCTTTTGCCACCCAAGAAAATTATTTTCCTGTGCCACTTCGAGCAAAGCTACAGAGGTGATCCCTGGGGTGAATTTCCTATTTCCCATCCAATCATCAAGAATTTTCTTGAAGAGTGCTAATGAGAAGCTTTGTTTGACATAGATAGGTAGTTTATTCCAGAGTATGGGAAGTCTCTGGGACAGGAATCGATCCCTCCGGTGTGTTCTGTTTATTGTGGTGACAAGGTTTAGGTCCCTAGAGCATGTAGCTCAGAGGGATTGGGATTTCTTTAAGTGGAGCATGTCCAACAGCTCAGGGATTGACATAGCTTTGTATGTTACGCAGAGATCCCCTCTGAGTAGGCGATATCTGATGGAGTAAATCTGGAGTTTTTTGAGACTGTCTGCGTAGGGCATCTGTTTGAGGCTGGTACAAATACTCTCGCTTTCACAATCTCTCTTTTACTCATCACATTAAAGAAGAGAAACCCATTTAAATATAAAGTAGTATCTGTAACAGACGATCAGAGGCATACTTCCCAGGACCTACCTTATACAATCATAGCCACAGAAACATAGCTAAAGCAGGAAGTTTGAGATGAAGGCAGGCGATACATCATTTGACTAGATAGAAAAAGGGAAAAAAAAGCAGGTGGGGTTGCCATCATATATAAACAAATACTGATCCTCTCACTTCATCTAACTATTCCCCCCAACTCTACAACGGCTGAAATTCTGATGGTCACTCTGAAAATAAACGGCTATAAAAGTGCAACTAATGCAGGAGTACATATCACCCTTAAAGTAACATTGAAACAGTTCCTGAGGAGCTCCTCTCATGAGTTTCATCATCTACTTGTCAGGACACTATCATATAAAGGGATGTATAAATTAAGAAGAAACCAGTGGAGTGGAAAACGTATGAAGATACTTTGGAGCCTTCCATAGGAAACTCGTACAAATGTTCAGTTGGAGTTGCACAGCAAGGGAAGGAACAGGAAACTGTGGCAAATCTTATGTGGTCAGTGGTGTGGAGTGATAGTCCAGTGAGGTCCCATGTGAAGGAACAATGGATAACACAGGATGAAATTGATGAGAATGTGTCATATGAAGATGGTCTGGAACTTTTTGTAGAATGCCGGCAGGAAATGAACAAAGAATGTGCCCTCAGAGTAGAAAAAAATTATTTAAGAGAACAGTTGCTTGATTTAATAGAGATGGACAGATATATTAAGATCAAAGAAAGAAACAGACCGCAGAAAGTCAATAAAAGCCAAAATGCTAGACATTTGCTAAAACAAATGAACACAGTAATTAAGACTGTTCATAGAGATTAATTTTATTTTATTTATTTTACATTTGTTGACCGGGCTAGTCTAACTGGATATATATGTCCATTTTCAGTAGAGGCCCGGGGAGAAAAGCTCCACATAAAAACAACAAAAAACAGAACATTACAACTTCAGTTACAGTTCACTTGTCAGGCAAAACAGGTGTTTACATGGTAACTTAGCAATCATGATAGATAAAAGTAAAATAAAATAGATTTTTTTTTTAACCAAACAATAGCAGAAGAAAAGAGTGTTCAGAAGGATGTGGGAGATTCCCAAATCAGAGTTATAAATATGGCACAGGAGAACAGAATAGTTGTAAACATGATTGGGAGACTTAGTTAAGGGCAGTAACTTGTCTATAAGGCAGTGACATGTTCATACAGTCTTTCCTGGGTACAATTAGTCTAACATAGGAGGTAGTGGTCTTAAAGTGGCTATAAAGTGAGTAGTAATTAGTGCTATAACCTAGGATAACAGGAAGAGAAATCTTAGTCAGGGTTGGTACAAGGACATAGCCAGTGGGTTGTAAGGTATAATTTGAGTTTCTTTTTGAATATTGCAGTTTAAGAAAGAGATGCGAGTTCACCAGGAAGTAAGTTCCAGATTTTTCCCCACAGTGTTAGAGAAAGGGGAATCACCTGCTTTACTGCTGGGTTTTTGTCTAGATACCAGTAGTTTATTTGCCGCTGTGGTACAGTGGTAGCGTTGTTGCCTCACAGCAAGAGGTTCTCCTGTTCGATTTTCAGCTGGAGTGCCTTCTTTGTGGAGTCTGCATGTCCTCCCCATGGTCGACTGGCCTCCGAAAGACATGCGTGAATGGGCATGCCTTCGCTGAAGGTTGGGCGTTGGGCTGGCAACTTGGCACCATAAAAATCGATTGCCAATCATTAGCGGACCGGAGTTCCGCTGTGGCGCTCCCTAACCAGGAAAAGACGAAAAGACAAACAAACCAGTAGCTTATTTGCTGAGTGTAGGTTTGTAAGATTTTTATATGGGCTGATTAGACTCGTGAGAATTGGTGTATGACCTGGATGATAAAGGGTTTTATGGGCAATAATCAGTTGGTGGAATAGAATTTGACTATGCAGTTCCAGCCAACCCAGTTGTTTCAGATTTTGGCAGTGGTGGGTTCTGAAAGTGGAGCTGGTAGCAAATCTGGCAATGTTATTGTAGGAGATTGCCAGCTTGTTGAGGTTGCTTTTAGATAGATTAGTGTATATAGGAGAGGCATAGAGGAAAACTGAGATAAGGTGGGTGTGGGAAATATTAGTTCTAGCTATGGGAGTAAGGAAGGGTTTAATTTTATAGAGGGAGCCTAGTTTTCTGTTAACTGATTTTATTTTGGTGTTGATAGGAGTATCACAGTTAAGGCTGTGGTCAATAGTTACTCCCAAGAGTTTGGTGGTAGTGTCAGGAGATACGACTGTGCCATTATTAGATTTGATAATGAAGTTAATTGGAGTGGACTTTTGTGTAGGAGTAATGAGCAATAGTTCAGTCTTTTTGAGGTTAAGGAGGAGACAATGCTGTAAAAAAAATTCTTCTACTACCTCAAAGACATTTTGGGTGAGGGACTGCAGTTCAGTTGGACCTATAGCTGAGCATATTAATGTGGAGTCATCCACGTATTTTATGTATGTAGCTTGGGGGATATGTATAGTATAGTTAGATCACTTATAAAGATGGAGAATAGAAGAGGGCCCAATATAGAACCTTGGGGTACACCAAGGGTGACAGGAAGGTGGGTGGATAGACTATTATCCCAAAGCACTGCCTGTTGCCTATTATCGAAGTAGGACTTGAACCACTGTAGTGCTAGAGTATCAAGTGAGAGGGACTTACGAATGTTCAACAGTAGCTGATGGTTAACCATGTCGAATGCTTTTGAAAGATCAATAAAGATTGCAGTGGACAGGGTGTTATTGTTACGGTTTTTGTTAATGTGGTCAGAAAATTATAGGAGGACAGTAGTGGTGCTATGGAAAGGTCTAAAGCCATGCTGAGAGTTAGCTAATAGTCTATTTTGGAGAAGCTGGTCTAACAGTTGATGGTGGATGCACTTTTCCATAATTTTAGCTAAGGGAGAGAGTTGGGCAATTGGACGAAAGTTAGAAAGTTCTGTGGAGTTACCACCTTTGTGTAGGGGGATTATATGGGAGATTTTCCAGATGGATGGGATGGTACCTTCTGTTATGGTTCTATTTATTAGGATGGAAATAGGGTAGGCAATAACTTTAGCTGCTATTTGCAGATATTTAGCAGGTAATATGTCAGTAGAGGAGGTAAAAGGTTTGAGTTTTTGAAGAAGGGTACATATGAGGGATGTAGGCACAGGTTGTAGTTGGAATGTAGGTGGTAAGATAGTTGAAGGGGAGGGCAGATTAGAGGATATAGGAGGTAGAGAGTTAGCAAGTGACTGGATGGCTTCAGTAAATAAGATAGTAAAGGTATCAGGATTTGTTTGAGAGTCTCTTGGACTATTCCTGATGGGGTTGGTGTCTTAGAGTGGCCTGGATGTAGGAGTCTATTGATACCTGACCAGAATTTTTCCATTCTATGTTGATTGGTCTGTTGAAGTTGAAAGTAGAAGTTTCTTTTATCTAACAGTATTGATGCTTTAGTAGAATTTCTAAGCTGTTTAATTTGTAAATGATCAGATGGGTCTTTAAAAGTATGCCATTTGGCACAAAAATTGTTTCTTAGTAGAATTATTTGCTTAGTTTCCTTAGTCAGCCATGGAGCAGTTTTTGTACTGTTCCTAAGAGTACAAGAAGGGGCATGGTAGTCCAAAATTTCTAGGAACTTAGAAGTGAAGTATGTCTCTGCTTCCTCTAGCTGGAGGTGTTTTAGGGGTGACCAATCGCACACACTAAGTTCATTTTGGAAGCATTCAGGGTTAAAATATTTATTGGAGTGAGTAGTTCTATAAGTTGAAGGGTAGGGAATATTACTCTTGTCTAATTATATAAGTTAGTGAGTGATCACTGTCATCTGGCAGGATGCTTGCCATATGTGTTAGGGACTGAGTATTTGTTAGAATCCAATCTAAGGTGCTTTCTTTATTGGTAGGTTTATGGATTCTGGTGGGTGAGGTGATAGTTTGGGAGAAGCCATGTAGGTTTATGAGGTTAGTCGGGTTATCAGTATTACAGGTATTCCAATCTATATTAAAGTCGTCTAGCACTATGGTTTCTTGTGGATAGTTAGTGGAAAACCAGCTAAGGATATTTTCTAGGGAGGTGATGTTATTACGTGGGGGAAGGTAGGGGCATATAATGTAGATGGACTTACAAGTGTTTAGTTGTAACTCAGTGATAATAATTTCAGTACTGGTATAAGATGGTGGGTGGGTGGGTATCTAGTAGAGTAACTTGGAGCCCTGCTTTATATATTAAGGTTACGCCCCCAGCCTTCTTGTTAAGGCAATCCAATCTTAAATACTTTATCCTGGAGGAGTGATTTCATAGTCTTGGGTTGCTGGTTTTAACCATGTTTCGGTTAGGTACATCCAGTAGAAGATGAAGGTGAGTCACTTTATTACTTGCACTTCGTATATTTAGGTGAGCTATGAAGAGGGAGTTAGGAGGCCTTGCAATGGTGTGAAAGGGAGAGAGTATAACCGAGTTAGCAGGACTATTATTGATAGGGCCAGGATGGGATGAATGTCACCATCCAGTAGGAGGTGTTGGTGTAGTCTGTATGTGTGAATTAGAGGATGATTTAATATGTTTTGGGTTCTCTTGATCTGGTAGTGTTTATACATAATATGGATAACTCTGATACTTTGGGAGGAGATAGTTGGTTGCAGATGTTATGCTGATGTGTTTAAGGGTGGCTGATGAAGCTGGTAGGGATGTTTGTTTAGAGGTCTGGTGGAAACTAGAGTAGTTAAGATGTTCATAGGCTGTTAGGATATAGGGAAGGAAGAAGTGACAACAAGAGTAGGGGTTTGAGGTATGCTGATATGGGTGAACTAGGCATTGTGATGAAGATGTTGAAGGTAGAGACTGAATAAGTGAAGTATGTTATGAAGTGAGAGGAGTGATGGAGTATGGAGAGAATACCTTTAATGAGATGTGGGTTGGGATTGGATAATGGGGATGTGGGAGTGGCTAGAGAAGTATAAAGCTAGGAGCACTGGGGGTGGGAATTTGGGGTAGGGTAGGGGAGCGGAGTGAGCCTGCAGGGCGAATGGAGCGGGATCAAAGTAAGTAAGTATCTGAGTTCAGAGAGAGCAATCAATGGATTGTTAATTCCTATGAGGGTACTATCATGCAAGAAGAAACTCAGAGACAGCACTAGAAGAGAGGATCCCAGGGAGCCCTGTGAGGAAAGGGTGGATGATAGGGGAGATGTAGATATAATCTACTACAGCACTGCTGTATTTTCAGTTCAGTTAGTAGGGAGATAGGGTAAGAAGGTTGGGAAATACACTTAGTGAAGGTAGCAACTTAGGGGAGAAAAGTAAATTGCAATAGAAGTGGCTGGTGTGAGAGAGATAGTGAGGAAATAGGGTGGGAGTCTCAGGTTATTAGTTACAGGAGGCTATGCAAGGAGGAGGTGGTTTAGTTACTAGAGGTTGAAAGGGGCCTGGCTGCTGGGCATCTGGCTAGATAGTTTATGAAATACAGTTGTAGATATTAAAAAAAGAACTTACACACACCTGTTCTATATAACAAGTACTTCCTTGCTCCCTTCAGTGCTATGACTCTGAGCTGCCTTAGATTAGGTAAAACGTGGCAGGTTTTGATTGTAAGTGGTCCTTGTTCTCTGGGCAGGAAGTCTCTGTGATGCACAGTACAGTAGAGGAGGGATGGAGAGCTGCGTGTGGAAGAGAGGGAGAAACAAGAACAGGTCAGCATAACATCCAAGGAGAAACAGGCTACAAAAATAAGGGTAGAACCACTGGCATTATGTCATTTGCAGTACTTGGTTATTAATCTACACACAGTCACATTAGTAAAAAAGGAATGAAGCAGCATAGGGCTACAGATGAAACAGGGCATCACATTAAATTAAAGAAAACTGAAGATAACAGAAGTAAATAAAATATATTACTGCACAGCAAAATTAATAACAGATAAAATCTTACCACAAAAAAACAGGGTAGTAAGTGAAAGGAAGGGGAGAAATCAAATGCCAACATGGAAGTATTAAATAGAGAAAACTATAAACCAATTAAGACAAGAAGTATCACTGATAGAATACAGAAGAGGGAAGAGATCAATAAAAATACATAGAAAGATAGATGTGATAAAAACAGCGCACAGTATCAGAACAAATCAGGATCTATCATGCACAATTGCAAATAATGAACTAAAAATAGCACAGGCAGATAAACAAATAAGACATACAGACAAATTAAAGGAAAAGTAAAAAATAAGTAATTTACTGATGACCCAAAAAAGTTTTATAGAGACTTAGGAAACAAAGCGAAAGGAATAGAAACACCACCAAAAAAAAGAAATAGATACATTTTGGAGAAATGTTTATGAAGATCCTGTGGAACATAAAGATGTTAAATAGAAGAAGTAAAAAAAAGAAGCGGTTCAAATGTACAGGATATGAAATGGGATGAAGTAATGGGCAGAGAGATTGAAACAAAGTTAAGAAATGCTACTAAATGGAAAACCTCAGGTCCAGATGCAGTACCTAACTTATGGCTAAAAGTATTAACATCTTTACATGAAAATTTAGCCATGAGTAAGAACTATTTATATGCACATCCCAAATAGACATCAGCCTAGTTAACAGCAGGGAAAACAATACTCTTACTTAAGAGTGAACCTACAAGCTATCCTAAGAATTATAGAATGAAAACTTGCCTTCCAACGGTATATAAACTATACACTGGAATTAACAGTTTATAGTAGTTTAGAAGAAAACTCAATTATGGCAATAGAACAAAAGGCAACAAAAGAAAGTAATAGTGAACAAAGGATCATTTGTTGTTAAAGTCAAAATGGAGAACTGAAAAAGGGGAAGAATCTATGGAGATCTGTAAAAAGGGGAAGAATCTAAGTATGGTATGGATAGATTACAAAAAAGCATTTGACAGTATCCCACATTCATGAATAAAAGAGTGCTTAAAAATGCATAAGATACACCCTACACTGATCGACTGCATTACAGCAACCATGGAACAATAGCAAACTGCTTTACAGTTAAACCACGAGAAAGGAAAAACTATTATTTCAGGGATAAAAATTTAAAGAGGGATATTCCAGGGTGACACTTTGTCACCTCTGCTCTTTTGTATTGTCATTAACCCATTAAGCTGTCTACTTAATAGATTAGGTCATGGCTACAATTTGGCTCCCAGAAAACAACAAAGTGTAAAGACATTTCATCTTCTTTTTTAGATGATTTAAAACTGTACAGTTCATCAGATGAGGAGCGGAAAGCATAACTGCTTTTTCAGAAGACACAAGAATGTCATTTGGTCTTGATAATTGTGCAAAAGCAACCTTTAAAGCAGGAAAGGTGCAGCACCAAGAAAACATCAGTTTGGGACAGGAACGTGATATGAACACTTGAGCAAGAGGGAGTGTATAAATACTTGGGAATTGATGAAGGATCAACAACAAAATATGAACAAATGCAAATAAAAATTAATATTTTAGAAGATTAAAATTAATACTGAAAACAGCACTGACATCTGAGAATAAGCTGCAAACAAATTTGCTCTTCCTGTCCTAACTTACAGTTTTGGAGTGAATGACTGGCCCCAAAAGGTGCTGGATTGGTTGGATATTAAAACAAGGAGAATGCTTCATGCTCATCATATGATTTATAAAAATCAGTGTATACCAAGACTATACATTCCCCAGTCTGAAGAAGGTATGGGGATCCTTGAAATTGATTACATGTATAGATCTGCAATTGTGGGACTACAAAAATATCTGCTGACCTCACAAGACCCAAATGTACTGAAAGTTTTGAAACAGGAGTAGAATAAGTTTAAGACAACTCCAATGCTTAGTTTAGCGGGAATGGAAATCAAACCAGAAGTAGATAAAAATCAGGCAGCAACTGAATGTGCCAAAAAACAAAAGAAAAAAAAATATAAGGTAAAGAAGCAGATAAGAAGGCAAGAAATGTGGAAAATGCATAAATACAGCTGCAAGTAGAGAAAACTCTTGGAACAACCTCAGGATGAAGCACGAATGGTTAAGGAGAGGTGAATTTAAACCAAGAGATGAAAGGTTAATATTGGCAGCCCAAGATAGTGGACTAAGGTCACATTGGTTTACAAAGTCCATTAAACATGTGGGAGAAACAAACAAATACAGGTTTTGTAAAACAGAATTGGAAACAGTCACACATCTTGTTGCTGGTTGTGATATACTAATGGCAGAAGGACTGTATGCTAAAAGGCATAATAATGTGGCAAGCTGTTGCAATGGGGATTGTGCAAATATTATAATATTGAAGCAGCTGAAAAAACACTGGAAACATGAGCCATGACACAATATAGAAAGTGATGACGTTTCTATCACACGGGATCACCCATTACCAACAGTTCAAAAATAGATGCAAGAAAATCAGATATAGTAGTCCATGAAACGAAGACAAAAGTAGCATTAATCATTGAAATTGCTACACTTGGTGACTACAGTGTCTTAAGTCCAGGGAGACCAAGTCATAAAATACCAGGATTTGCAGGTGGAAATGAGGGCAGTGTTAAAGGAGGATACCCAGACAGGTCCAATAGTAGTAGGAGCAAAGTGTCTTATAAAAAAAAAGAATTTACAATCGTACTTACATGTTGCAGATACATAGAACTCATATGAATTGCAGAATGGAGTCATTACTGGGCACACTGTGGGTGCTATGAAGAGCACTTCTGGCTATCATCAAAAGATTGAAACAATATTACTTTCATGAACTTGAATCATAGTTTGACTTAGAAATGGGGTCCATTCCCGTCATGGTATTAGAAACCCAAAAGACTTCGAGAAATTAAAAAGGAGATTTTAATATTGATTGGCTAACGGTAAAAAAATATCTCCTCCAACAAAAACATGAACCTCTATGGATTTCCTCAACTTAGATACTCAAATAAGATGCAACAAACAGAAACAGACAAAGCACCCTGGACTGAGTCCTCACAAATTTTCCAGAAAAAAATTACTTCCACTAGCTCCCTGCCAGACAATCTAAGTGGCCACCTACCCACCTTTATTTTAAGCAATTGTCCACTCACCCCAAACACACATCTGAGTCAATTTTACAACACAACTAACTGATTTTAAAGTACTGGTAAAAGTATTATCAATCAACTGGCAACTTCCCCTAGATGAAGCCATATCCTTCAATAGCACTTTTTCTAGATATACTCAACCAACCATGCCCCTGTTAAAAATAAGAGTGTTAAATTCAATCCATACCCTTGGTTAACAAAACAAAACTACTAATGACAAACAGAGACAAAGCCTGGAGTCACTGGAAACAAAACAAAAATTACTCCAGATTTACAAACAGCTTAGACAACATAAAAATAAGATCCAATTAGATAAAAGATCTTAGTACAACAGTTAACAAAATTCAGGGAATATTATCCCTAAAATGTTCTGGTCATCGATGAAACAAACTTATCCATCTTGGATGCACAACCCAACCAACTCCCATAACAACCAACTTCACAGAAAGTATAGTTAGCCAATTCAATTAATTTTTCAATCAAACTGTTGCCTCACTCTTTAAAGACAACCATCTCTATAGCTATGCAAGAGAGTCTGTTCAACAGCAAAATGCAATAATCACTCAAACCTATACAACCCTCCATCAAAACTTCTCCTCAAAGAGAGCTATGTCCCTCTGCTCTGGAAGAAATTCTACATTTTGTCACTTCACAAATTTAAGCACTCTACAGACCTTGCATATCAGCTCATTTCTATCCTCTCCCCAAGCCAAAATCCTAGAGAAAAGAATCCATCACCACCTTCTAAGTTTTACACTAGAAAATAATTTACTTTCTCCTACACAACATGGCTTCCACCCACATCACAATACCAACACTGCACACCTCAGTTTCTGTGCTCACTTTAACCAGCACCTTAACACAGTCAAACCAGTAGCAGCAGTATTGCATGACCTATCCAAAGCCTTTGATACAGTGTACCATCCTAAACTTAACAGACTTTTCCCCGTTGGACTAGACAGTCCATTCCTGTCATGGTTTTGCAGTTACTTATGTGACAGATACCAGACAGTCAAAATGGACCACTGGTATCTCCTGCTTCCTTCCTATATCTGCAGGGGTTCCATACTGCTCCATTGTACGGCCACTCACTCATTTTCTCATTAAAGACGTACAGAAATCAACCAGAAAGGTTTCTATTGTACAGTATACAGATGATTCAACACTCATCGGTTCATCTAAAACTATTGCAAAGTTGCAATGACTAACACAATAATCCCCTTTTCTCTGTAGAGGCTTGGGTACTACAACTCTCAGCTTATATTGATCCACAATTCCTCTCTTTACGCCTTAGACATCCCAAGAGAACAAAAACAACTTACCATAATCTCTTCCAATGACACCACAACTGAACTGTTCCACACTCTAAGCTGCCAGGAATAGTAATCGATGAAAATATGAAATCTGATTGTCATATAAAAGAAACAGTCAAAACAAACATCAAAAACTTAGTCTCCTCTACAGAATTAACCAATTTTTAACAGAAAGATACATATAGCCACAACATACTTACTTCCAAACCCTTCTGCACAGGGGCCTCCATACATATTAATCTACAAATGACTAAACTGAACCTACTAGAAGAATGCTATAACAAAATTGTGAAATTCAGTGAACCTACCATACAGGTCACACCATTGCTTAGTCCTAAAAAGGCTCCTCTGGTTAGAACTCCCTCACTGCTTGCCCTACTTCTTAACTCTACAATCAAGTGATAAAGAATAAGTGTGGCCAAATCAACTAACTCAGCAGGGGACTCTCGAATGGCTTGCCATGTCTCAAAAATATGGGATAACATTATATACCCTATAAGAGCAGACTCGTCACAAAAATGCATCTCATGGATAATTGCATTTCCTGTTACTCCAAATACTATTTCTTCTAACTTAATCCTATAGTAACTACCCCATCTGATATTCTAAGATCTCAATCTCTCATTGCTACATCATCTCCTCTGGCTATTTTATATAAATGCTTCTACCAGTCTTGCTCTGCCTATGGTGTATAATCTCTTTCAATTCACTATGAAAGATGTACTTTCACTGTAGTTGTTACATTTTGCTGAATGTATGCTGCTCATATATAAAAACTCATGAATTTTCTGTTGATTTTTTTTTTGAGCAACTGTATGAAACTTCTTTGTAAAATATATAGTTTTGTGAAAAGTGTGTGAAATGTATATTGTAAAATCTAATTTATAGTTTTGTATCAATTCATATTATATTTTCTCTCTAGGCCTCTACTAGAATGGGGCTTCACCCAGTAAAATCATCCCAGTAAACAAATGCAGATGAATAAAAACAAACATACATACATATCTCCACTGTTCTTAATACCACAGAATCAATTAATACCTGAAAGTCCTCCAGATCAACATGGCCATGAGCAAAAGACAGTTCTCTTAATAAAAAGATATATGGGATAACAGCACTTTAACAGTATTTACCCCCCCCCCCCCATTAAATTATAAAATTCATCATTACTGGACAAACCGAGGAAAGCTTTATTTCAGGTATTGAAAATATCTGCAAATTCTTGAATGTAACATATTACTCAATACTAATTCAAAATGCAAGGATTTTTTTTTCTGTTTTATGTAACCACCTGAGCATTTTTGTTTACACTTCACAAAAGGTTAGGGACAAATCTTAAAAAGCCAGCTCGATTGGCACACTCCATAATTAATTAGTCACCTTTCTTTTTCTTTCCAAATTGGCATTTTTTTTAATAAATTATCACCCCATTAGCTTGACAAGTCTGATCTGCAAGGTCATGAAGCATATTATGGACCTCATAAACAAGGACACAGGCAATCTAGAAGCACTTAACCCCACCCAGTTCGGATTCGTCAAAGGCAGATCTTGCCTGTTGAAACCTGGTTGCCTTTTTTGAGATTGTCACCAAGGCAATGTTTGTGGGAAAGTCAGTACATACTGCTGACCTTGACTTTGCCAAAGCCTTTGACACAATCCCCCACTCGGGCATCATTGAAAAGCTAACACAACTTGGCGTAAATCCCTATGTCATCACATGGGTGGCCAACTGGCTCACTGACAGGACCCACAAGGCAAAATAGGTGCCACCACCTCCAACAGCAGACCTGTCATTAGTGGTATCACCCTGAGATCTATCCTGGGACCCCTGTTGTTTGGTATCTACTTCTCAGAGGTCCAGGCAAAGACAAAAGGCCTGTGGCTGACCAAGTTTGCAGATGACTAAGGTGGGTGCTCTCACTGACTCCCCAAATAATGGTAATATACTTCAAGACTGTCTCACAGCAACAAAGGACTGGTGCCAGTCATGGCCTTAAGTTAAATGCAAAAAAATGTATTAGCATACCATTCGGCAAAAACATGGTCCCTACTGATTATCACATTAACGGCAACCCCCTACCCACACAACCTGTGGTGAGAGACCTGGATACACAAAGTTGACAACAGTCTCACATTTGACCATGTAGTGGCAGTGGTCAGAAAAGCTTTTTACTTGGTTCATCTCATAAGTAAAGGGATTGCATCCAGAAAAAAGAAGGTCATTACCTCTCTGTACTCTTTCTTCATTAGACCTATAATTGAGAAGAACACCCCATTTGGTATGTATCTCTCCAAACACCTGCACCAACTGGAAAGGCCACAGAAATACTTCACGAAGAGAATCCATGGCCTCCAAAACCTGTCTTATGTGGACAGGCTCAAATCACCATCACTCTACTTGGTATCATACAGATTGCTCAGAGGTGATCTGTTTCTCGCCTACAAAGCAATCTCAGACCCTGCTCTACTTGAGATACTCCATATCTGTAAGTCTAACTTCTCGCATAGTACCCGATGTGACATTAACAAAACCTGATGGAGAGGCAGGTTCGTCTTCCACAGGCTGCTCCATCTCTGGAATAGACTCCCAATACACGTCAAACAAAGTACATCGCTAACCCTCTTCAAGCACAACCTTGAGGAGTGGATGGATAACCACAAATTTGTCCCAGGGTTCCACCTGTGTCCCTCATTGACAGGGGCAAGAGGTGCTGATTGGGGTTGCTTTTTTGGGGGATAAACTCTTGGCTAGGCTTCTAAGGGCCCCAGAGCCATTAGCCTAGTATTCTGCTATGATCCTATGAATAGTCTGCCTTGGGTGGTGGGATGGCTTAACCCTACACATTCTAATACAATAATCCTCTGTGGTTCAACAATTAGTGAGGACTGAAGTAAATTCTACAACTGTTTTTTGACTGAATTTGTTCTTGATTAGTGTCATTCACCCACTATAAATCTTACCACAACTGCTTTTGTTTCATTACAAAGAAGACTTGAAACTTTTCCATACAGTCAGTACATTGGTAGAACTGGTTTGGAAATTGCACCCCCCCCCAAGCAAAAGCAAACAAAATATTTTCTTTTTCCCCTTCCCTTCTATTCCAGTTTCACTAAAGACTTACTTATCCTTAATGCTAGTTCCATTAAAAAGGGAATACACTCAGGGAATAAGGACAACTTTATGTTTTACTTGTATGCACACTCCCTTTTGTTGATGTTCTTCCATGTCACTACAGACAAAGGCGGACTCCAGACCAGTTCTATTCATAAAATTGCCTCCAAAATCCTTTTCAATGTCAGTGTTAGTAGCATAACAAATAGAACACCCACCTTTGGTGGGTTCTAGTCCCACCATGTAGAGTGCTGCACTCCTTAGTGTGGTGTCTTTCAGATGAGACTTTAAACCGATGTCTCACCTGCTTGAGTCAGTGGCAACTCAGATGGATATGAAAGAAGCTATGGCACCCACTGAAAAGAGTAGGAGTCCTTTAAATTATATACAAAAGAACTCTTGTTTACAAAATAATTACATATTTACAAAAGTACAAATATATAGATATACAAATCTGTTTACACATATGGGATGACCCACCACTGGACCAGTAATCAAGGAGCCTCAATCCTCACTACTGGTAACAGTGAGGGATGCTCACGGAGAGGATGACAAGTACACACAGTATTTCCAGATGCAGCTCTCTGCATCAAGTGCAATTTCCCTTAAGAGCACACAGAGACCACAATTCAGTCTGGGACTGGTTTCTCACTTTTCCTCCAAATCACCAGTAAGACTCCCCACTGGCACAGCTACTGAATTGATTCCTTATCCAGGGCTCTAAGCCAAGTCCTCCAACACTCTCTCTGTCCAACCAGTGCTTCATTTCCCTGCCCAATAAGCTGACACACACTCTTGGAGGTTTGATTTACACACACACACACACACACACACCTAGCTATGCCCCCCTTCTGCCCAGTCTATAAGGTTGTTACAACTGCCAACAGGCACTTGTGCAGCTACCTTAAGGCCCTTAAAGGGTGTCCAGTCTTATTTTGTAATACACAAATGGTAGTTTGACCAAGAGTGAGGCTATTAGGAATAGCCCACACAGTATCACCAAATAAATATGCAAGTACCTTCAAAACTTAAATCTCTATATACAGATCAGCCAGTATGAAAGGTTTAAATAAACTTAATAAAAAAAAGAACAAGACAATACTAAATATATATTCACAGTGATAGAGATCAAAATCACAGAAATTATTTAAAATAACATTTGCAATACAGGCTCACACAAAAAGAAAAATAAGCACAAACTAATAAGAAGGGCAAATGTAGCTCCATCTCCACAGCTAAAGACCACGAATCCAACAGTTCCAAAAGACACTAACAAAAATAAATCACTGTGTTAGCGCTTTCGTTTAAAACCATGTTAAACTTCATCAGACATTTTAAAAAAAAGGTATCGCCATGGGGTCACCTTGTGGGGAAGCCTATGGCAAACACGGTGATGGCCTATTGGGAAAGGAATTTTATATTCAATTCCAAGTTTAAGACATGCTTAAAGTTTTACCATAGATTTCAGGATAACATCAGTATTATATTGACAGGGGCACAGAGTTATTGAATGAATTTCTTGTATATATAAATGGCACTACTGAGTTTTTGCGGTTCACTTGGGATATCAATGCTGAATATATGAATTATTTGGATGTTCACCTAGAAAAAGGCAGGGTTAATGAGATATACACAGCTGTTATCCATAGGAAAGCAACCTATCAAATTATTTCTTACATTATAGTAGTTCACATCCGGAGCACCAAAAAAGATCTGTTGTCAAAGGACAACTTGTTAGGGCGGCCTGGATGGTAACGAAATATGATGAATGTCTTACTCTGCGTACTATGTTTCTTAATAGGGAATACCCTAGTAAATTTATAGATGAATTGATTCAGGAAGTGACCAGTAAAAGATTGAATGGTCATTTTAAACCTATCTTGGATCAATCCACGATCACCCATGACATCATCAGTCCGATTTATAGTGATGTGCCTGTTGTGCAGTATGAGCAAAACTGTGGAACACCTAAGTCTGACTTTACCAAAGCCCTAGTTATTACATTTACTCAGGATCATAAGTTAATCAAAGATGTATTTGCAAAACAAATGGGTCTATTTTAACAGAAGACCCCTATATAAGGAACCACATGAATGAGAAACCAAAAACTGTGCACCGGAAAGGCAAGAGTTTTAAGGATATTTTTAAACAAGCCACCTATATGCCTGCCCAATTGAATTTAGGTATGACAAGGTGTGGGCATGTCATTGGTGCCATAAAGTAAACAATGGTGACAATTTTTATCTAAGAAATATAAGATATTCTTTGAAAGGCAAATACAACTGAAGGCAGTTGTGTATTATTTAGGTGTGTGCAACTCATGTCCAGTATTTTATATTGGAAAAACTGAGAAACGCCTTGCCCAAAGAATATATGAACATGAGTATACTATAAAAAAGTAATCCAAATAATGCTTTAGCAAAGCACATTTGTGAATGTAATAGTCACCATTTTTCTTATATGGCCATTGACCATGTGAATGTTGAAGAAAAACAATCATGGGGGGGGGGGCGCAGTTAGCGCTAGAAGAATTAAAATGGCAAATCAGACTACAGGCAGATAACTGGCCCAAAATCAATGAACGTAGCTCTACTGCACCAGTTTTAAAACTGAAGGCCCTGCAAAGAAAGAAAATTAATTAAGGTGCAATTCCTTATGAAGTGGCCTTATTTTTCTAATGTATGTACTTTCTATGCATTGTCTATGCAATTTTATGATTTTTTAAATGATTTTTTCACATGACTTTATAATGTATTTATATGACATTTATAATGATATTTTAAATTTCCATTTATAGTCATATTTATTATTTGATATATTGATAACACTTTTAGGGACATATGAATAAATCCAACATATTTTACTATTTTTAATATATTTTTTTAACAATACTTATACATCTACTTAATATTTATTAGGTTATTACATATGCATGTCAATCATACTGAGGGTCCAATGAAAAATGAAGTTGCAGTACAAAAGGATGTGATGTAACAATTTTTAAAATGTCTGATGACGTTTAACATGGTTTTAAATGAAAGCACTAACACAGTGATGTATTTTTGTTAATAAAGTTTCTTTTGGAACTATTGGATTCATAGTCTTTAGCTGTGCTGTAGAGACTGAGCTACATTTGCCCTTATTTTAACTAAAGAAAAATATCTAAACTAAGCTTTACTATACTCCTGACTGTATCTAAAAGAACTACTATTCCCTAGTAACTTACTATTAGAGCAAGGCAGATGTTGTAGTGAATGGTCTTCTTGTTGTCAGGTCCAAGATATAATGCAGAATGATCTGTCTCACTAAGAGACGTCTCAAATTAATATCTAAAATATTACTGCTGGGATAGCTTGCAGAATGTCATCATTTCTGGTCATCTGACTTCTAGGTCCCAGGCCAAAAACCCCATTGCTAGAAGCTGGCAGCATTTAGCATCTACCTGCAAAAATATACACACAAGGGCTTTTCCTCAGATCTTTGTCAGATGCTGGAAGTCATAAAACAAACAATTGTATTCCTTCATGCTTCAAAAGTAGCAATTAGTTCACTCCAAAGACAATACAGAAAGCTTCCTAGCGCAGACTATTGTCTCTAGCTGCACTGAAAACTTCAGAGGTAGCCTCTTCATTGCGTTCTATAAAGTAACTTAATTTCAGATATTTTTCTAAAGTTTACTAGATGGAGGTTAACCTCTTGTATCCTAGTTTCCACTGTTACAATATATACATTTAAACAGCTACAATAGTGCATGTACATTTCTGTTCTCTACCAACAGATCATACTGCAGATACATTTTACACAACACAAACATCTGTACAGAGCAGTTTAACATACACATAACATACAGCTTTAATACATTTGTAACACAAGCATCTTATATAAATCATTTCAGTATTCAGCAATAATATATAATTATTTACAAAATTCCAATTAGCTGTGCTGGCAGTTTCTCCTTTCACCAGAACATGCACAGAATTTCCTTTACAATCATGCTACATGTTCATCCATATTATACCCAACTCCTGTTTCCATAACTGCCATCTGACTTTACTTAATATTGTTGCTAAAACCCATTTACCATTAAACATAAATGTAATTTTTTCTTTCATTCCATATAGCCCATACAACATGAAATAACATAACTACTCTTTTAACAAGTTCTTTATCTATGTTTTTATAATACCCATATTTAATCATATTCACATATTTAATCATATTCATGTTTATTTTATCCACTTATTTTATATCTTTGAAAAAATTCTTCTTTGAATAGCTTTCTTCATAACGTTTTTACTCTTACATTTCAAAAGCACATGTTCAATGGTTTCTTCTTCTTGACAATGTAAACATATTCCATCACTTTTCTTCTTATATGGTATATTTCCTTCTAGTGGCAATTTATCTATTACGTCTCCACAAAAAAACTTGATAATCTACATCCTGATTACACCATTTGCTTCTTAGTTTTACTGCTTTGTTTTCATCTGTTAGATTTTCCTATGGTATTACATAGCAATGTTTTATAATTACATTTGTCTATATCATGAATTTTTAATTTTCCACAAAAATAGCTTTTCTTGCTAACATTTTATTTCATTTATAAACTTTTTCGCCATACCCCAAAATTCATCATAATTACATTTATACACTTTTACTAATCTCTTGTCTTTTTCATGTATCCACTTTAACACTTTTTACAGATTTATTGAAGCAGCATATACCACTGGCTTAATTAACCTTAAACCTCCTTTATTTACATATAAAACTCCTTGTTTTACTGGGTTTAATCTAGAACCCCACATAAATGAAAAAAAAATATATGCAATCATTCTTTTTCAAATACTGTTGGCAACATAAGTACACTTGATAAGTATGCTCTTTTTCCCAATCTCTACTGATTTCATCAAATAATCCCTTTTCCTTAATCATAATTTATATGTTCTCCAGATTTGGGTGGGAGGGTTGCAATTATCTCATCAGCATATATGAATAGAACAGGAATTCTTAACACTTTAGGTATTATATACTCTACCTCCTTCATTTGGCGATTTCACATCTGATCATATTTATAGCTAATGCAAAGAGTACAGAACTCATTGGACATCCCTGTCTAATACAACTCTGCATATGTACCTGTTGGCTTAACCAGCCATTTACATGTATTTTTACTTTATTATTACTACCATATGCTGATATATATAACATCCTAATGTTCTCACTTATTATATTCTTTCATGATTACCCATTAGATTTCATGCCCAGTTGCATCAAATGCCTTATAAAGGTATCCTATCATGATTTTCACTTATTCCTTTCTGTTTGTATCATCCATAATTTCTCTGTCATTAATAATTCTTGACAATCCTTCCCCTTTATACTATATATGCCATCTTCTATATTTTCCATTTTAGTTTCAAATCTGTTTTCCATTTTTTCATAAAGATCTTATAATTATTCAATATTATTGGTCTAAGTTTTTTTAATGGTCTTCTATCTTCCTTCCTCCATATGAATTGAAGTATTCCAAAACATAAAATTCTTTATATATAAAAAACACCATTTAACAATTCATTCAAAATTTTTAAAAGATATTTTTTTGCCAAGCCCTTAAATTTTTATACATTTCTTAATCTATTTCATCTGGGCTTGCAGCCAAATTTATATTTACTTGTCCAAATACTTTAAACAATTTAAAGAAATCTCCTTTTCCAACTCTTTACTCCCCTTTTCCTGTTAACTTTTTTTTTACTTTCCATGTTTTTTACTACCTTCTTTTCTTCTCTAAACATTTCTTGTACATATTATACTATACTATTCATATTTTTCCTGAGTTACTATTTTTCCTTTTACATGTTTTCTCTCATTACACTACCATCTTCCTTTACTAATCTACCCAAGTAACTCAATACATCTTTTTTTCCTTGTAAAACATATTTGCTTATAGAACAATTCTTGTATTTTTCTTGATCTCTTTCATATCATTCTTATTTAAGTACTTTCTATCATTATGTTTGAAATCTTCCAATGACTCATACGTTCTTTTATCTTTTTCTCTAGTTTTCTCGCATCATATTGCCACTATAAAAACATTTTTTTATATTTTTCCTTAAATATCCAGACTATTTTTTATAAAATGTTCTTATAGTAATATGATCTTTCCATAACTGTATCACTAATCTTTCCTTCTTTATTCCATGCTTTCTCATTTATCCTTTTATGCCTTTGCCTATTTTTATATATTCCTTGTATTCCTTTATTTCCTAGCCATATTGCAAAATACGAAATTCCTGTTTCAACTACTTCCCCTTCTCCTATAGCTAAACATTCTAGACATACCCCTTTTGTAAGTATATGAATTTTTGTCCCAAAGTTTTAACCCACCACACCTTATAATGTTATAATACTATATACTTGTTCTTTCCATTTTAAATCTGCAATGGTTAATCTTCCCATCCTGCTAAAGATGCACAGACTATCTTTACTACATATCTACAGAATATGGCTACTTCAGAACATCTCTCATTTCCCAAACTCCAGATTATCTCCCCCCATAGCTTCTCTGTAATCTTTCATTTGTTAAAAATCTTGTGTCTTCTAATATAATTACATTTACATCACGTCTTACCACTCCAAAATTCCTATTATTTTTTCTATATTCTTAATAATATTCACATTTACAGAAAGCACTCTAAAAATTTTCATTTTCTCTTTTACTTAGATTCTTGATTTCATAGGTTCATACTAAGCTATCTGCCCTAGGGCATTTATAAGCCTAGCCAGAGTGTGTTTGGCTTTCGCCACCCATTTTAAATTAATTTTGCTATGCCCTTTTTCGAGGTTAGTATACTGTGCCTCTAACAGTGACACAGAAATGATACCCAGGGTAAACCTACGATCTCCCATCCACTCATCAAGATTCCTCTTGAAGAGAGCCAATGAGGGACTCTGCCTAACCTGGACTGGGATTTTATTCCAGAGTGAAGGGAGCCTCTGGGTTATGAATCTGTCCCTCCAGCATGTCCTATTTATTTCAGTGCTGAGGTTCAAGTCTCTCAAGCATGTAGCTCGATGGGATTTGGATTTTCTGAGGTGCAGCATGTCCATTAATTCTGGGTTGGACATGGCTTTATACGTCAGGCACAGATCGCCTCTGAGCAGGCGGTATGCCACTGAGTAGAGCTGGAGTTTCTTTAATCGGGCAGCATATGGCATCTGTTTGAGCCCTTTGATCCTCTTGGTGAGGTACTTTTGGGGTCTTTCCAGTTGCTGCAGGTGTCTGGTAAGGTACATCCCAAAAGGGCATTGTACTCAATTATGGGCCTGATGAGGGATGAGTAAAGAGGCACGATGACCTTCCCTGATCTAGATGTGAATCCCTTCATGATTAGGTGGGCTATATAAAATGTTTTTCTAACCACTTTGGCCATGTGGTTTTCAAATGAGAGATTGCTATCAACTTGGGTCCCCAGGTCCCTAATTACTTCTTCCGTACTTAATGGATTACCACCTATGTGGTAATTTGTGGGCACTTTGTTTTTGCCAAAGGGGATGACTGTACACTTTTTGGCATTTAGCTTGAGGCCATGGCTCTGGCACCAGTTGTCTGTTTCTATGAGGCCCTTTTGTAGGATGCTTGTGTCAGCTGGAGAGTCGATTATGGTGCCTAGTTTGCAGTCATCTGCGAACTTGGTCAGCCACAGTCCTTCCATGTTGACCTGTACCTCCGAGAAATATATACCGAGCAAGAGATGTCCCAGGACTGAGCCTTGTGGGACGCCACTTGTAACTGGTTTGGAGTCTGACATGCCTCCAGCAATTCTAACTTCATAAGTTCATAGCAAATTACTCAGCTAACTTTCTTAATAGGCCATTTTAAGTCTAATCAATTTATTTCCAAAGGTGAGAATCAAACACTGCACCTTGTGATTGTGAGTCAAACACCTTAACCATTATACCAAGCTCCAATCTATAGTGGTACTTATTTTTTTCATTCACTTCCTTTTTTTTCATTTACGCTTATCCCTTTAAATTTTCTTTTCCTTTTACCCTTTTACTAATACAATTATTTTTCCCCTTTTACTACCACCCAGCTTATAGTGGATATAAAAAAAGTTTACACACCCCTGTTAAAATGCCAGGTAATTCAATTGAAAAAACAAACAAATCTGTTAGGGGGAAAAACAAACAATTGTGCAGGTTATAGGTCACATTAAAGGTGGGAAAAGTTTTGAAATGATTTATTGTGGTCTCTTTTTTAAATCACAAAAACCTGGCATTTTAACAGGGGTGTGTAAACTTTTTATATCCACTGTATGTCTTCATCCCTTATTTCAGAACATTCTATGTCCTCAATTTTTTTTTCTGATCTAATTTTTCTTCTATTTCTAATTTTAAAATTTCTATTCTTTGCTCATTCTTTTTCCTTACTCTTTTCATTTTTGCAAAACATCTATAAATTCCAATTTTGTTACATTTATAACACATCAATTCACATTTCTGCATCATGTCCAACTTCCCCACAAATATAACATTTTCTTTTGACACAGATACTTATCAAATGGCCTTTTCCACAATAAAAGCATGTTTGGGTTGTCCCCAGTATTTTACAGCACCCCTATTTCACTTCACATTTATCATGCTTGGTATATGCATATTTTTTTCTCTTTCTATTTTAACACAATATTACAATCCCAGCCACTAGTGAATAAAGCGCTCTTGTCAAACTTTTGCCATGTCCAGTACTTCTTTATATAAAGTTTGCAAATGTCTTTTCAAGGTCTTTCTACCTCTGTTCAAAACTGTAAATGAATATTTTTTGTTTCCTTGTTATATGCTTTTATCACAAAGATACTATGGGTTACAGTCCTTTTTTCATATTCTCCAAGAAAATTGTCCATTGAAAAAATTTTCTCAAATATAATATTACAAAATGTCTCTGTTAATTAATGAAAATAACCGCCATTACCTCATCTACTTTTATACCCAAGGAGGTATTCCAGTTGTCCCACATTTCATACCTGTCCATTTCTTTGTCTTCTTTACTTTGAATCCTTACCACATACTTCTGTTTTTCCATTTTCTTCTACCTTCTTTTCTTCGACTCCACTTTTGCCTTCTTTTGCTTTCTCTACATAGGTTTTCCTTCCATATCACCACTACTCTTCAGGATAGTCTCTGCATCCTCCTTCTGGATCTTCTCTGGGATGTCCCTACAGGAAACATCGATTTCATTTTCTGGCTCACTCTGCAGCACCATTTCTCTGAATGGAGGGTTGTAATTATACATCCATCATTTTCGGACGCATTTGAATGTAATTTGAATGAATGGCTGGGTAACCACAAATTCACCCCCAGTTTAGTACCCTAGTGCCACACAGATAGGTGCTCAGCAACATATCTTAAGATATTTTGCCTACAGGAAAACCATGGCAATTACATACTGACAAATGCATACATAATTAGCTGTCTAAAACTAAACACGTCATCTGACTTTTGTGATTAAAAATCCTTTTCTTTGCATTTCTTAAGAACAAGTCTTACAATTCCCATAAGGAAAGTAACTTACACAATCAGTAATTTCCAGCTACACAGTCCTGCTGAATGTTCTATGTCTTTTTGTAACCACCACAACAACCTTTTAAAACTTCTTTAAATAAGGTTTAACATATGGTAGATAAAACCTGGCATAAGATCTATTCCAAAATGCCAATATTTGTTCATCATTTGAAAAAAATGTTAAATAAATGTGTCCCTTATTTAACAAGGAACCTGCATACAAGTTTATTACTAGCTAGCCTGGCTTCTGTAGTTATTAATTCTCTCTATTTATTCCTTAGACAGTTCTAGCTTTAACCAGGCACATCATTTATGTAGTGTTTGTTCTAAAATTTACAAGTCATCTCATCAAATACTTGTGAACTTTGTTTAAACTTACCACAAACTATCTTTACTTCAGAAAGCTCAGGATTTCTGTTGCATTACTGACTACAAACTTAGGATAACAACTTTATGCTTGTAAAATGTAATTCAAATCTGGTAATTCAACATTAAGAACATTAATGATAAAAATCAAAAAATTATTGTGAATTGTGCACCGAAGTTAATGCGATAAATGTATAAAATCACCCAGTATTCCTCCATGATGGCAACAAATTTTTTGACTACAATATGTGCAGCAGTTTGCTTGGACTATGGGATGGTTTGACATGGGTATGCTTCAATACTATGACAAAGAGTTGGGAAAATTAGATAGAGAAAAGTCTCCGGGACTTTTGTGAGAGGGTAGAGATCCCAGTAAAAGAAATGAAGTCATTTGAATGAAAGGGATAAGCTGTTGTTAAACTAGCAATTAACTATGCAGTGGCACAAAACTTCATGAATGCTAAATAAATTGCAAACATTATAAACCATTAAATATTAAAAAATTAAGTCAAACAAACTGTTGGCATTCGTCTATAGACAGAATACAAGTCATTCCTCAAGCATTAAAAATCATATCCAGAAACAACTGACTACAACAAAAACTGTCACATGACCATTGCACTTAGAATCATAAAACTCTAGATAAAATATTGACAGCTATTGTTTTCAAACTTTTGTATAAAAATTATACAGTGCAAAATGTTAAAGTTTGGATAAGACACTGTTGTAGCATTAACCTTTGAACATAGTATGTGTATTCTTTTTTTTTTATGCCTGACAAATCAATTAGAATAGAATCTTATTCACGTGATTATTACAATTAAAATCATAAATGAAAAATTCAAGATCTTAATTTCAATTATTTGCAAACACTTTTACATCAAAACTGCACAAGCATTTTTTTGCATATAAAAATACTTTTGTATTGTACATAAAGATTAAAACTCTGACACTTTTTGTACCTCCCTTCCTGATGCATCATCATCAGTAGGTCCTGGTTCATTTGTGATATTGTGATACCAACTGCCATTCTACATCTGCACAAAGCAGTAAATGCGTTACATTTTAAAATAGCCAAGTTTTACATAAGTTTTCAGTTTATTTAGCATCGCTGCAGTTTTGTGCCGTTGAGCAGTTAATTGCTAGTTTCATTTATTATTTTTTTTTTGCTCTGTGAACAGCTTTGCCTTTTATGTTGGTGATTTTTGGAACAAGATTCTTTGTTGGACATGAATGACCTGACTTTAAACTCAGAATGCATCTGCAGCTGGATTGTCATTCAGTTGAAATTCCACATCTCCAAAACATTTCTTGTGGCCATTCATTGTAATTATTCTGCTCTAGCTTTGTCCCCTGTTATCATGAACTGTGTTAGGCTAGAATTTGTATTGATGGGTACAGAATATGGGGTGATATTTAACAAACAACTCATTTTAAGGGATCAGGTTTCTACTGTTGTCAAGTCTATGCAGTCTCTGACTTGGGGTATCTCAATACCATTACACGGTTACTGCAGAGTCTGGACTGGCTGCCTGACAAGTACTGTTAAAAAAGTTCTCATTCTGAAGTATCATGTTCTACATATCTCAGGTCTTCCTTACCTTATGGAACTTCAAATGCTATCAGCCAGCTCATGATCTTCACGTTTCTACTTCTGAGCTACTAGAATTTCATATGGTTTGACAAGACTCTTCTAGCGAAGGCTCATGTGCTTTCTAGGGGCTCTATCTCTACAACCTTCCACCAAGGTAAATGAGGTTGACTAACCCTTGACTGCTTTTACAGAATACTTAAAAACATACACCTCTTTGATCTGGCTTTCATAAAACAGCAGCCCCTGCCATGTGAATTCATGCTAAATCAAACTTTTTATACTTTTTCTGTACTTACTGCTGCACTGTATTTCATTTGATATTGTCTCAAACTGTTTTAACAGATAAGAACTGAAATGCAAATAAATTTGAGTTTTCTTAATTTCAGCTATGGAAATTAGATCACAACCCAATAAAACTCAAGTATTTTTATCTCTTGGCAAAAACAGGACAACAGAAGAAATAAAAAAACAAGTGCTTGTTCATAAAACCTCAAGTGATGAATATCCACATCTTAGTGAAAAATAATTAGTAAACAAACTAAGCCATCATATATACTACATTTCATTGGGCTGAAGTCCAAATGCTGTGTTACTGATATTTAAATTAAATGCTCTGTTCATGGCATAATGTAAAAAGCAACAGTTATAATGAATGGCATATCCATGACATGTGGCAATCAGTGTTATAAACAGTCTTTCTTGCATATCATTTTCAAAGCAATTCTTCCTTCATCCAAAGCATAAATGATGCCCATATCATGTGCATGTCCTCAGAGTAGGCACATGTGTATCTATATATTTTTCTAATGAAGGCAACCCCCCCAATGCAGTACCCAAAAATGGATGAGGAAGGTACTCAGAGAAGCAATATGGAAGAGGATACTTCTCTATTGCAGATCATTTGTTTTAAGGGCTGGTAGTGGAGACTGCAGGTTTGAGCTCATCCAAGCATAAATGCGGAAGGATTTTTCCTTTCTGAATAGCAAATAAAGTAAAATTGACAAGAAAATGACATTTGTCTTCCTAGTTATTGATGCTGGCCAAAAGGCACCCCCCATTGTCATTGCCCTGTTGGTGCTGGATGACGGACTATCAGTGCAATCAATTTGCTTGGAAAAAGAAATGTCAATCATTGCATGTTGAAGCTATTTTATTTGCATTACTGGTTTGAAAACTCACCAACATGTGAGTAATTCTGCTTTCCGGGTAAAATCTGGCTCTTCCAGGTCTTAACTATTTCTGCAAAGTTTCACTAAAGCAATCATGCCAGCTTCAATTAGCTGATATAAATCAGTTGGAGGAGCTGTGAAAATAAATGGATACTAACTGTTTCAATTACAGACAGAATAAAACACAATTATGTACTAGGACAGGTCAAGTCAATGCTGCAGAAGAATCTTCCAAACAGTACAGAATAAAATGAGTATTTTTAAAGACATTCTTTTCCTTTTAGAAAATAAATACCATTACTTGGCAGCTAAGTGAGAGAAACTGCTACAGCCTTGGTAGTGAGTCTAACAATGACATACAAATAAATCACAGCACTTAAGTTTTACCAGTCCACATATTAATTATATAGCACCAATATGTACTCAAAAAGCAGCTATAATATGAAAACGTTTATTTGATCATCAGCAAGGTTAAGCATATGACATGAAACTTTCTCCACAAATCAAATGTGAACAATGTAGTGCTGCTTACAGTTATGATTAAATGTACTGAGTCCCAATGAATGAAATTATCTGGATTCAGTGCTTGTACTGAAATTACCCACATTTAGTGACAATATTACTTTAATTATTTCATTTACATCTACTATGGGAAAACTCATAAATCATTCTTAGCCAACTCCCAGATTTGAGGGCAGCTGTACAACTTTACTTGAACTAACAATGTTAGATAGGATCCTGTAATTACATTGCACCATATTTATAAGCACATTTCAGAAATGTATGCTTTAGGCAATGAATGAAGGAAAATTCAAAAAACAGTAAAGCTGCGGTAGGGTAGTAAATATATGCAAGCTCAGAAGCATCTGTTTTGCTAGCTGAAAAACTGAAGTTTGTCATTCAGTAATGTGTGAAGCATCTGCTACAAGGGAGCAAAATTTGGACACAAATGCAGAAACTAAATGCAAAACCCTTGGCAAATGGACAATGCATTTTGCCTGTCCATTCCATTCCCATACCTCATTGTGGGAATTCGGGCCAAATGTTTTGCAGTCTTACATTAACAACTTACAAATCTTCTTATAAAGTGTAAATATGGTTATGGTTTGGTTCAGTGCCAAAGCCATCATGAGAAGATGAGGTAAATGGCAGTGCTGTATTAAATGGGTAAAGGCAGGTCTGAAAGTTTCAGTAGCTAATACAGCAGGTAGTACACCACGATGGAGAAAATGTACAAAACTAGCAGCTTTCTCTGTAACGTACGTGTGTGTGTGTGTGTGTGTGTGTGTGTGTGTGTGTGTGTGTGTGTGTGTGTGTGTGTGTACGTACGTGTGTATGTGTGTTTGTGTGTGTATGTGTATGTGTGTGTACGTACGTGTGTGTGTGTACGTGTGTGTGTGTACGTGTGTTAGTTAGTGTTTGAGCTAAGAGTGGATGAAGACCTAAAGTCAATATGGTCATTAAAGTACTTAGCAACTGGCAGACAGAAATAAATAAAAGAAATGACTAGCCCAAGGTTAGTCTTTGGGAGTATGAAAGAAGTATGACAACAGGGATTGCAAATCTTTGGACTGGAGAAGTACAGTGGATGCAAACACAGAGGCTTGTGATGCTATAATATAGAAAGTGAGCATTTAAAACCGATGTGCAGTGTTACCATGGCCGGCCTTAGGCATAGGCCAACTAGGCGGCCGCCTAGGGTGCCGGTCTAGCAGGGGCACTTTTCCAGTATTTATTTGGTGTAGGTAGACCAGGATAGGGGCACCAGGTAATGTGTTGAGGGGCGCCGTGGAGCCCTTTTGCCTAGGGCACCAGTTGACCTAGGGCCGCTCCTGAGTGTTACTGACCTATGTGGGCTGTAGATCATAAGCTAACTATAGTTGAGTAGAGCAAATGCTGTGTATATTAAATGTAACAAGAGACTCCCCAGCTGATCTGGACGTTGCTGTCATATCACCAGTGGGAGGGGTGGATCCACTTAACTGGTGTGCACAATAACAGAAGGCAGTGACTTGTGAACAGAACTACATTATTGTGTTTAGAAGGAAACAGAATACAGAGGAGAGTAGAAACAAACAAAGGAAATAACTCAGGAATCTGCTAGCTTCCAGGGCTATGAAATACGAACAGCAACATGTTTCAGTCATTTAGTTTATTATCCTATTTAGAAACGTTTTCTACAAGCAATATCACCATGAACCAGAAACTTAATGCGAACAGATGAACAAATAATATTCCCAGTCTCTGTTCTGCACCAAAACACGCTCCTTATACCCTGCATCCTACAGCAATAAACATGCTCCTTATAGCCTGTGTCCTGCAGCAATAAAGAAGACTCCTTACAGCCTGTGTCCTTCAGTAATAAACACACTCCTTACAGCCTTTTTCATGCTTCAGTTTGTCTCAAAGAGCCTAAAGTGAGAGGCAAGTTGGTAAGCCTTGCTTCTGCCTATAACAGGTGGAAATATCAACTAGCTGTAGATCACTGCTTTCACTGCAGTGTGTGTATACAATGCCCTACAAATGTACGAGTGTGTAACATGTTAATGGGTGTGTTTTCACAGAGTGTGGATATTCCAAACAGCCAAGGCCATGTTCGGTCTGAGGATTTAATCAGTTCTGCTGTTTTATGGAGTTCACAATGAGAGACATTTATAAGTTGTGTCTTTCAGAATGGACTGCATGCTACTAGATATTCCAGGTAGTCTGAACAGCATGCAGTACATATGGCAGTGAAGGGTGATTTTTACTGTGCTGACAAATGGTAGGGACTGAATGTTATCAAAAAGGCATGGATGAACCAGGAATAGGTGCAGTAACACATTAAAGGATGTATGGCTTTCTAAATCAATATGGATCTACCAGCAGCCTTCCATCATATTTAATGCAGGCAATATTACAATAACAGCAGCAAAAGGATCTCTTGCATGATGCACACCGTTTTCTGGCTTTGCAAAAGCACTTTTTCATGGAGAGGGTTGTGGAGGCATGGGATGAACAAGTGTAAAAGTAATGGGTCCAAAAGAGGTATTCAAAACAGCACAGGAAAGCCTTGAGAAAAGGTGACTGAGTTAACGGGTATGGGGGGAGGATACAGTGCTGAAAGCATCTAAAAGGAAACTTATGATAGACTTTATGTGAATATTGTGTTCTATATTTTGTAAATAGTTTAAACCAATGTGTTGCAAAACGTATTTTAGTTTTCTTCAACGTTAACTTTATTGTAACCTTAAACATTATTTCTTTGTATTTGTCTTGGAGCTTTTCTCGCAGGGCCTCTACTGAAAATGGACATATATCCAGTTAGACTAGCCCGGTCAACAAATGTAAAATAAAATAAATAAAAGGTAGACTAGGCAGCCATACTTTTTCCTACCATCAAGCAAATACAGAAGTAATATAAAACTTTCTCAGCCACTACTCTCTTTACACACCTGCTTGCTCTTCTGCAACAGAATATTACCATAGGTTTACATGCCCCCTTCTACCTCTTATCAAAATAAATATGTTGATATCAAGCAGAATCTTAACTGGAAAGCAACACACAGAGGTTTATAGGCAGTTGGTTAAAATGTGTTTTGGAGTCAAGATTTCCATATACAGTTCACATCAGCATCTTGCCATGAGCCTCCTTTACAGGCAAAGTCCTTTGGAATTACTAGATGAAATGCTGAGCGCCCGCTCTTAAAAAGGAAAGAGATGGATGGGAGTTTGATTTCACCACCAAATGGACATACTACTCCAAGTTACTGTCGAGAGCAAAAAAGGAGGAGATCTGGGCTATGTCTAACCTGAGCAAACACACAGGAATGCTAGCATTCGTACATCTCAGCAAGATCATCATACTTCTGTTGTTCCAGGGGACACAGACAACCAGAAAAGATCTGATGCCAGTATAACCATGATAAAAAGCAGTGTCAAGAATAAAGACTTCAAAAACCAACAAGGCGGCAGGAAATATCCCAGTCAAATAATACATAGCAGAATGACTGCGTACATTTTCAGGCATTGGAACCGAAACAAACTACGCAAATATCAGCATAGAATATTTAGGCCTGTACCTGTAGTGTACACTGTTTACATGCAATGACTACAAAGTATTGAAAACGTCAAGTAATAAAGCCTGCTACATGCACATTGGCTCATGCAGTTAATACCATAATACCTGTCCAAGTCAGGCTTTCCCTGACAAATGTTAAGCAAATAATGTTTGCAATACCAGTGATAAGATCGGATAACATCCCTCCCCTTTAGTAGCTCAAAATTCAGTCTCATATGAAAACAGGTAGTAGCACACAAGAGCTACCACAGTTTGAATCCAAGTTAGTTGTACAGTCAGAAGACATGTATCAAAGTAAAACAATAGACTTGCCAATAAAAAAGATGCACAATATATGCAGCATTTAACTACCATACTAAAATGTGTAAAATTCCACATAATCAGCCAAAGGTGCCACATCGATACGTCTGTTTAATAATGAAAACTGAAATAAAATACCGTGCGTGAATGAGAAGAGGGTTATGTGAAAGAAATAGATGAGAAAACTACTGTACGAACAAATATCTAAACAAGCAAGCTTATTCTGTGATACAAGGCAGGGAACACACCAACAAGGGTTAGACTGTTAACAAAACACCGGAGGCAAAACAAATAATCTCTGATCATCTCTGAGACACTTTCCAAGACATCAAAGGCAGTATGACAGCAAAAAGCAATAAGAGACTCCTTAACAATGTAGCTTTCATTGCCAAAACTCTTTCTGATGACACTCTAGCAGTTAACACAAAAGACAAAGGACCTGAACTGCTAATGAGCAGTTTCCTCCATGTCCAGCATAAAGGGTTTGATTACTTCCACCTCCCTTTGCCTACTGTGTGACTCACAGGTCACTTAACCAGACAATGTCTGAAGTCAATCATGAAAAGGGACACATGCCAAGTGGGCCTATCCAGTTAACTTAATTTAAGGCATATCATGCCTACTTAACTTGGTGAACTTCTTTGAGAAGATTACAAATACAGTGAATAATGGCCCTAAGGTCTACATTGCATATCAGGACCTGGCTAAGATCTTTGACACTGTATACTACACAGGCATTATAAACAAGTTGGGCCTCCACGGAAAATGGGTTCTGTCTCAGTTCGGAAGTTCCCAGCAAAACAAGTTAAATAAATAAAAAATAAAAAAAAAAAAGTTAAGAGAACTAAAGGTAGGCCCTTATATGGTAAGATGGACTGCAAACTGCAAATTAAAGTGGCAAGTGCCACTTCAAAAAAAGTAAGAAAGCAATGCAGTGGAGTACCTTGGAGCTTAGTAAAGGGACCTCTCCTTTTTGGTATATACATTTCCAACCTCTTCTATTTTCCCACGGATGTAGAAGCACTTTAAATTGTACAACTGAACTGAGAAAGAGCTCAAGCTACATGGAACAAGTGCAGCTGTCTTGACTTTGGAAAACAATCCTCAGCCACAACTTGCAGCACAGTCTGTGTCCTCCTCAGCACTGATGTGGTAGTCTGGGATCACAGCACCTGGGTAGGTAACTCCCTCAGCTTTAACCACAAAATTGTAAAGTGGTTAGGTAAGTGTATGTGTGCATGAAACCACACATTATAAATAGAGATGTGTGTGTGAGAGACAATATGACAATTTAACTCTTTTTTTTTTTTTACAACTATTTGTTGTTTGGTTGACCCCATTTTGTTGATTTCATTCCTTAGCAAATCCTGTGCAGTTTATATGTGAAAAAGCAGAAAGATGCCATGGATTTTCACATACAAAGTTAACTAATGAGAATATAAATTAATCAATTTCTCAGCACCCGGTGATCAGCTGTATTTTGTGCATTTTATTGAAATCATTCATTTGCAGAACAGAAATCTGAGGTATCGCCTAAGCTGTATTGCTGCCTTCTGGATACCAGTGTTTGCAGCATGGTCTTTCTAGTTACTAGTTTAAGTCTTCCCGGCAGTGGAGCCTTGTCACACGACATCCAGTTCATGTCGGAGACTCGAGCTGTTTCTTGCTGAGCCACATGCAACAGCATGGTGACACCACTAACCCTCCTGCCCAGCATTCCACTCTAAGCAATGAGGAAACTGGCAACCTGGAGCTGTATATTGAAAGAAGAGAAGGGATAATCTGATGACAGCAACACTTCTTAAAATAACTAGGCCTATTTTCTCTACTTCTGCTGCTTCCATAACATGCAGTTCCCTCTAAAATCGTCAAGCAACAGTCTTCCATAATCTAGCACAGCATCCCACTATCCACAGCTTTGCAGATAATGGAGGGATAAAAGGAGTTTATTCTAAAATGAAGCTGTACATCACTGGTATAATCAGTGGTGAGCCTCTTGGACTGGACCCTTCTCCATAAGATATGAGAGAGGCAGAAGCTGCATCCTTTGAGGACATGGTCAGGGAAGACAGACTGTCAATTGTTGATCACTACTTTCTTGTAGTCGTTTATTATAAAGTCAGATTTTAGGCTCATTGTTTCCTCTTCTAGTAATTGGATCAGTCCTGACAACCCATCAGTGAAGCACACAAAGTTTTAAACATAAGCAATAAGATAACATCTTTTAGTTTGGCTCCTTCCCAGCAAAGCTATTGCGACCAGAGAGCTGCCTGTGTACATCTCTACTTATAGGCATTTTTCTGACCATTAATAATTAATTACAAGCCACAAAAGATCCTCTGAATTGCAATACAGTGTTAACAATCAAAACAATAACCACATGCTGCTCAAGATGCTCTACCTTGGGCAGAAAGGGACTCTGAAGCAGTGGAAAGTAAAGGCAGAAATCCTTAATACAATGTCCTTCACTGTCATCACTCAAGATGGTCAGTTTTTGAATTTATTGGTGCAGAGCTCTTTGAGAAGGTTGCTTCTGAATAATCTCACCCTTTATGTGAATTGTAGTCTTCTGAAGGGAGAGAGTCCATAACAACTCAGTGATGTTCCTGGCTTTTTTTTTTTTTTTTTTTTTTAAGGCTATTGTTGCTTTTCTAAATGACACCTTACAAGACTCAAGGACATGGTGGTCCCCAGTGGCCCTCAGAAACTGTTCTTCCCCTACTAGACCGAATGCTATTTTTCTGCATTTTCAGTACAGTGTTGTATATATTGGCAAGCAAACATAATTTGCTATTCATTGTTTTCTCATTATTAACAAGTTTATATTCACCACAGGCATTGCTTTCCTATCTGAGACTGTACAGATACCAATTTTGCTTAGTGCTTCCAGGATAAACATTGAAGCTGCCATTTCAAACACAGGAGATTTCTCTTCAGTTGATATGCCTTTAAGTATGCATTAGAGTGTGGACATCTCACTGCTTCAGCTTCACAGCATTACCTTAGGTTTGGCCAAAAAGATCCATCAAATGTGGACTTTGCATAGCATGAAACTGAGAAAACTGGGCTCAAACAAAATGAAGGCAACTAAATATTGTCACATTATATATCACATAGAAAGGAAAATATATACATACACAAATATACATTCACACATACAGAAATATATATACATAATGACTAAATGTACATAATTGTATACAGATTTAAAGTAGAAATGTGCTACTTAAAGATTTATGTGTTTACTATGAAATTTAGAGTTCTGAAATGCTAAAAGATGCTGATTACAAATGCAATGCTCACATGAAATCTACTGGAAAGGGATAGAACAAGCAATACTGTATTTCTTCTAAAAGAAGCAATGGCTTCTAAATAAATTTGATCAAGTTGGAATATGCATGTTTAATTAAAAGGGTAATTTCTTACAGTGGATGACTTGTAAGATGATTGTTCATTTACACACCCATATTTCTGCACACAATGAACACCTACACTCAAAGGTTTAACTTTTATTTATAACAATCATCAGTCTGCACTCTTGATACATTGTATCACAATGACAAAGAGCTATAAAAAACCTTTAGCAAGATTTAACAATGTTTCAGAGACTGTGTTCCTTAGCTAACAAATTCCTGTGTGCAACTGCAACCACTGCCTTACATGGAGGAATACAAAATGAAAGTTTTGTACATGACAAATTCATTTTGAAAAGCTGAATTACATGCAACTCTTTATAGTGCAGTAATGGACTATAAGATATCTGCAAACTTGCAAAAGCTGTTGACAATGGGCAGCTTCTAAAATACTTTTAGTGGGCAAATGACTGGAAATATGCAGTCTTTGCCAGATGGCAGATTCCAGCGAACAGGTTCTCCTAGAAGACAGACTGTACTACTGATTTTCAACATCCAAAAGCACTTCATTTGAGGCTATTGCAGGCCTGAATGTATTTGCAGAACTGTGCCCATCCAAAATTCCAAGTACTGAAATTGAAATTTGTAACTGAAAATGAGAATATGGTGGGAATCACATGCAAAGGCCAATATTGTAGTTGTTTGTCTTGCGGCTTTTCCCGGTAAGGGGTCGCCACAGCGGAACTCCGGTCCGCTTATGATTGGCAATACAGTTTTTACGAAACGCCGAGGTTCTAGCTCGACGCCCAACCTTCAACGAATGCACCCCCATTTATGCACTCATGTGTTTCGAACGCTACCCAACCGGGGGAGGACATGCAGACTCCACACAGAAGGCATTCCCAAGCCCAACTGAGAATCGAATGGGAGAACCTCTTGCTGTGAGGTAACAACGCTACCGCCGTACCACCGCGGCAGTCGCAAAGGCCAATATTGTAGTAGTAAAGACTATTTCCATTATGCCAATGTACCTAGATTTCAAAGTTAATATACATTTCATAGGCGATGTATATAAAATATACCATTTACATTTTCTGCCAGTGAATACAAAACCATTTATGAAATGAAGGCTTCTACAGTGGTTGAAGCAATGAAGATTCAAGTAGATTCCTGTAGTGGTTTAGCTATTCTGGTGAGAAAAAAATAATACACAGTGACACTTGGTATGATAGAAATGGAGGGAAAAGGCTACAGCTAGATGTAAGAAGGGTACAGGCATGAAGCAGGAATTCAAGGAAATAAGAGACATTCTGGTACAAACGACAGCTTTGATTACAGTGGACTCGTTTAGCAAGGGAATTAACAGTGTTGCAAAGAAGTGAAGATTGCAGTTACCAGTATCTTGACACTGCTTTAGTATGTCATGGAAGGAAGTGACAAGGTAAAGGTACTGACAGAAGTTCCCATGCATTCAGGTATCAATTACCTGTCAGAAGGTATAGGGGAGGTTGTAGCAGGCAGGGAAAAAGAAGTTAAATGTAGCACTCTCTGTTATGCGAGTCAGCAGCCCATTTACTGTTGAAAGAGTGGACAAGGAAAAATTCAGATGAGTTCTGACAGCAGTCAAGGGAAAAGGACTTGGAACTCAGAAAGGAGGATGTGGAGGACAGACCAGCTCTATGCAAGTGCAAGCTTAATGAAATTTCAGAGGGATAACAGTGCTGGAATGGAAAGGTAAAGCCCAACGATAGTGCCTTTTAAACAAAGATATGATTGGGAGGAAAGGCAGAGGGCAGTAGGTATTCAGTCAGTAGACACACACAAAAAATGGACACAGAAAACAGTAGAGGAGCAAACCAAGATGGCATGGAGCACTGCTAGGTACTATTAGTTTGCAATGCAAGGCTTCCATGTAAGAATATTGGGGAAGTTGCAAAATGTAATGCAGAATGGAAGGGGTGGACACTGGTGGTATTAAAGAGTTAAGAATGGCATCAAATGTGTGATTGGACAAAACCATCACCTTATGAAGGGAGCAAGAGAATAAACTGGGCAGTTCAATTTATTTTGCTGCTTATTTATCCTGCATTTTACCAAATTGAACACAGTACACAATGGAAGGCAGGTGAAACACAAAGTAAGGTATTACATATATTCAGCCTGACAAAACAAGAGAACATAAATTACTACAGAGTTCCAAGAGGCTTCCTAGCTACACAGAGCTATATCTGGGTTATGGATTATCAGAGAATGAATGAATAATTTCAGGATAAATACTGATTGTCTATTGTTTGTGGAGGTTGTGTGTCTGAGCACATAATTCAGGGACATCTTGTTTTAGCCAAAGCCATCAGGCATTTCAGTGAGAGAGAATTGTTTGAGGTCATTGGCTGACTGAGGTCTCCTGGACTACAGCTTAGACTAAGCACCTCATTGGTTCTTTTGAGATTTCTTTCTTAAAAGCTGTCTCAGGTTTCAACTTTCTGTTACCTAAGAAGCTCAGTTGTGAGTGTTCAGCCATTTTACAGTGAGCTAATCGAAGGAAGGACACTCAGCAAACTCGAGCTATAATATATAACATTAAGTATCCTGTTTTTTGTTTATTTTGTTCTTTATTTCTTTGTTGTTTATAGCACTGTGTACTGTGTATTTTTTCTAGCTAGTTTCACTGTGTGTGAGGTATTAACTGGAAATTGTCCACTCTTATTAAGCATCTGTTGGGTTGTTTGTTTATGATAACTTGTTGCAGTTAAACTCTTTTTTCTAGTGGCTCCTTTAGCTGTTTAAAACTTTCATTTAAAGGCTCACTGCTGCTTTTCAGCTGTGAGTAACATTTCTGCAGTTGGTGGCTTTGCAGTTGCCCGCCCCTAGTGTAAATTTGATCTGGGACCCTCCTCCCAGTCTAGTGTCATTACCTCATTCTTCCCAGTACAGGGAGAGCATTTGAGAAGGCCAATCAACTTAGTTTCTGCTACTCCTTTCTCTCTTTTTTTTTTTTTTTTTTTTTTTTTGGAAAATTTATCTGCTTTTACTGTATTTGTATTTTTTCCTACTTTATTTTGCTTTTGCGTTATCTTAAAAGTACTCAAATGTATTTATTACTGCTTGGTGTAACTCATTCTAAGCCTTTTAGTTTAAGCACCTGGGCTTCAGACCAGTTTTACATTAAGAAGGTTTGTGATCTGCACTGTAGTGGCAGAACAGGTAGCTTACATCCTTCTAAGTTGGAAACTGCTGATTGAGGGCTCAGTGTCTGTTATTCTAAAAGTGTATTAATTCTGGTTTAAGCACTTGGGCTTGAGGCCAGTTATTTTACATTAAGAGGGTTTGTGTTCTGCACTCTTGTGGGAGGAGAGGCTGGACTCTGTCCTTCTGAGCTGGGAATTTCTGGTTAAAGCTTATAGTGCCTGCATATTTGAACTACTTCTTACTGAAATTGGTACACCTTGTTTGCTGTAGCATAGACTAGATCCAGGCCTGCTGAATCTAGCTTTGTTTGTATAACTTGAGCACTAATCCAGGCATTCTTTAAAGTATTCAGTTGTATTTATTACTGCTGGTAGTAACTTGATTAAAGTGTAGCTATCATTTCTAAGTCTTTTGGATTAAGGACTTGGGCTTCAGACCAGTTGTTTTACATTAGGAAGGTTTGTGGCCTGCACTGTGGTGGCAGGACAAGTAGCTTACATCCTTCAAAGTTGGGAACTGCTGATTAAGAACTCAGTGTCTGTTATTCTAAAAGTGTATTAGTTCTGGTTTAAGCACTTGGGCTTCAGGCCAGTTATTTTACATTAAGAAGGATTGCGGTCTGCACTCTTGTGGGAGGAGAGGCTGGACTCTGCCCTTCTGAGCAGGGAATTTCTGGTTAAAGGCTTATAGTGCCTGCATATTCTAACTGTTTCTTACTGAAACTGGTACACCTTGTTTGCTGTAGCATAGACTAGATTCAGGCCTGCTGAATCTAGCTTTATTTGTATGCTTGTCGTTTGTTTATTTCCCTGAAACGCTAATTCCACCTAAAACGCAGCCTTTTAGCACTTCTGTGGATCCCTAGTGATATCTGCATTGCTTACTGTACTTATTTCCTTGTTTCACTTGAAAGAAAGTTACTGTTTGTCGTTTTTGCATTTAAGTTACCTGTAACACATTGCATTTAAGTTACCTGGTACTTGCTCACTAAAGCAATTATATAAGTCAGCTCTAAAAAATGAAAAGCACTACACCCTCACAAACTCCCCTTGAGTACCTTGTTCCCCATTGGCCCTTTTTTTCAATTATAAAGGAATTCCCAATACTATTCTAGCATGTCCAAAGGTCAGTTGTCAATCTCCTCCAGTCCAGCTGGTGAATCTGGGAATCTTGAGGCAATGTTACAACTGCCTCATGTACACAGACAACCCTCTCCTCCTCCCAACAAATTCCAACACATGTGAGAGATGCAACCATATAGCCAAACTGGAGGCTAAGCTCTCTCAACTCAGTACTGGCGTAACCAGTCAGGAGGAGAAGGAAACCACACTCACTACAATTCCAGTCTCACACAGACCTACCACGACAACAAACCAAACACATAAACACACAAAAACATACTCGGAGGCTCTAAATAAAAATCTGCCTAAGCAGCAGAGACCTCCAAAGCAGACACCCAAGCAACCGCTACTCCAAAACAAAACACGTGCAACACATAGCTCACAAAGCCAGTGTGCCGAACAGTCACAGCCCTTAAGGCTAAACAACACACCTGATACACTTGTAATAGGTGACTCTATCGTCAGGCACACTGACGTACCACTCACCAGGCTGAACAAGGAGAAGGTCACGGTGAGCCGCCTGTCAGGTGCTAGGATCCGCCACATAACACAAGCACTCAGGTCACTCCAAGGCAAGTACAAATATGACTCAGTCATTGTCCATGCTGGTGTGAATGACCTGAGACGTACCTCCCTGGACTACATGAAAAGAGACATAGAGGAGCTCTCTGAGCATGTAGCTCAGGCCGGTATGACCCTGACCTTGAGTAGCATCTTACCCTCACCAAGAATGATGCCACAATATGAAGACAAGATGATCAATTTCAACAATTGTCTTAAGTGTTGGTGTCATTCAAAGGGGATGCAATGCCTGTCAGCCTGGGATGACATGCTCGACAAGCCACGATGCTTCGCTAGAGACGGCTTGCACCTGTCACCCCTGGGCTTTTGGATATTGGTAAAGGCTCTTGCTACCCCTATAGTGCCTTTTTTAGGCAAGGCTCAAAAGACAAACCCACCTCCATAGGTATCACAAGGGATAAGAAACTAAGAGTAATGCTACTCAACGCCAGAAGTCTAAACCTCAAGATGCATGCACTCAAAACTCTCCTTAGCAAGGAGAACATCGATATCTGTGCAGTAACAGAAACCTGGTTCTAGGCTCCCGAGAGCACCCCAGCACTAACAGGTTATACCTCATACCATGCTTTTCGGCCCCAAAACTTGGACCGAACCACAAAAGGAGGGGGAGTATCAATATTCGTCAAAGATACCCACACCTCCAGGTTGGTGGCACAGCACGAAGCATCAGAGACTATCCATGTGCAACTAACTGTGGGTAAAACTGCCTTCCAGTTTATAGCCTGCTATAGACCACCCTCCCAAACACAGGAACCCCACTCGGCCTTCCTTAGAATACTGAAAAATATGAAGGTCTCTCCAAACACCATTATATTGGGTGACTTCAACTACCCAAACATAGACTGGGAGCATTACTCTAGCTCCAACACCCTAGCCCAAAGGTTCCTAGAATTTATAAACTCAAATGCTATGGAACAACTTGTTACCACTCCCACAAGAGGGGAAAACATACTGGACCTGATCATCACCAACATGAGGACACTATGCTCCAGACCAGAAGTGTATCGCTCACTGGTAAGATCAGACCATAAACTAATCTCTCTGGATATTCACATCCTGACCCCACCCCCTGCCCAGAAAACCACAGTGAAAAACTTCTCTAAAACAAATTTCACACACCTCAAAACCGAGGCGAAATCCTTCAAAGCCCCCGGGCCTGTGGAAAATACGGCCCAGACCGCAGAATCCTTTACAAACGCATTCTATGAACACCTTCAGGAATGCATGGATCATGCAATCCCAAATAAAACCAAGACCAAATCCTCCAAAGGCAGATGTCCTGTCTGGTGGACCCCAGCCATAAACAAACTATACAAGAGAAGGAGGAAGCTACTACATGATAGAGCAAAATCCCAAAAAGGGAAGGTATCTCTGATCAGTATTAGCAAAAACTACGGGCACTCATAAAATCGTCTAAGGCCAGCTTGAGAGAAAAATTGCACAGGACACTAAGGATAATCACAAGGCTTTCTTTAGTTATGTTAGGAACCTGGGTGGGAATTCCCAGATATGCTCAGAATTAGTCCAAAATGACAAAAAATACACCGAGCCCACAGACATTGCCAACATCCTAGCTGACAGGTTCAGTGCAAACTCCCCCCCCCCACCAAAGGGCAAATATCTATCCCAACAGAGTGCTGCCCCCCTGACATCTCAGATGCTCAGGTAAGAGCCGCCCTCTCCAAAGCAAAAAATACAGCATCAATGGGATCAGATGGTGTCCCGGGCTGCATCCTACATGAACTCCAAGAAGAGCTAAACCCAAACATAAAACTACTGTTCAATCTTAGCCTTACTACAGGATATGTACCCAAAGAGTGGCGTACAGCAACAGTGGTCCCTCTCCACAAAGGTGGTGCCTCAACGGATCCTGGAAACTATCGCCCCATAAGCCTGACTAGCTTGGTCTGCAAAGCTATGGAAAGGATCATCATGGACCTCATAAATAAAGATATTGGGGACCTACAGACACTGGATCCTACCCAGTTTGGCTTTGTTAAGGGCAGATCCTGCCTCTTAAACCTGGTCAATTTCTTTGAAACAGTCACCAAGGCCATTGACGAGGGGAAGGTGGTCCACACAGCCTACCTGGACCTCGCAAAAGCCTTCGATACAATACCCCACTCGGGCATTATAGATAAGCTCACCAGCTTAAATATAAACCTCTGTCACTAGATGGGTTGCAAACTGGCTCAAGGACAGAACCCACATGGTTAGAATTGCTGGAGCCATGTCAGACTCCAAACCAGTTACAAGTGGTGTCCCACAAGGCTCAGTCCTGGGACCTCTCTTGTTCGGTATATATTTCTCGGTGGTACAGGCCAACATGGAAGGACTGTGGCTGACCAAGTTCGCAGATGACTGCAAACTGGGCGCCATAATAAACTCTCCAGCCGACACAAGCATCCTCCAAAAGGGCCTCATAGAAACAGACAACTGGTGCCAGAGCCATGGCCTCAAGCTAAACGCCAAAAAGTGTATAGTCATCCCCTTTGGCAAAAACAAAGTGCCCACAAATTACCACATAGGTGGTAATCCATTAAGTACAGAAGAAGTCATTAGGGACCTGGGGACCCAAGTTGATAGCAATCTCTCATTTGACAACCACGTGGCCAAAGTGGTTAGAAAACATTTTATATAGCCCACCTAATCATGAAGGGATTCACATCTAGATCAGGAGAGGTCATCGTGCCTCTTTACTCATCCCTCATCAGGCCCATAATTGAGTACAATGCCCCTTTTTGGGATGTACCTTACCAGACACCTGCAGCAACTGGAAAGACCCCAAAAGTACCTCACCAAGAGGATCAAAGGGCTCAAACAGATGCCATATGCTGCCCGGTTAAAGAAACTCCAGCTCTACTCAGTGGCATACCGCCTGCTCAGAGGCGATTTATAAAGCCATGTCCAACCCGGAATTAATGGACATGCTGCACCTCAGAAAATCCAAATCCCATCGAGCTACGCGCTCGAGAGACTTGAACCTCAACACTGAAATAAATAGGACATGCTGGAGGGACAGATTCATAACCCAGAGGCTCCCTGCACTCTGGAATAAAATCCCAGTCCAGGTTAGGCAGAGTCCCACACTGACTCTCTTCAAGAGGAATCTTGATGAGTGGATGGGAGATCGTAGGTTTACCCTGGCTATCACTTCTGTGTCACTGTTAGACAGAGGCACAGTATACTAACCTCAAAAAAAGACATAGCAAAATTAATTTAAAATGGGTGGCGAAAGCCAAACACACTCTGGCTAGGCTTATAAATGCCCTAGGGCAGATAGCCTAGTTTGAACCTATGAAATGACATCCCATTAAAATCATGAGACCACCATAAATAAAGATCAAGTTAATAATCAACTGCTAAGTAATAGCAGTCGAACCTTCCAACCTGTTAGCCAAGATGATAATTCCACTAAAAGCAAATTCTAACACTGTTCATCTACAACAGTTAAAAAAATGTAGAAATATAGTTTATTCCTGTTTGCTAACACGGTAAATGGGCTGGTCAACTGACACTTTTCAGCCATGATCTGGGCTATAAAGTACTAGAGTTTGGCTTAAGAAAACACTTCTATCAAAGAAAAAAAAAAAAAAAAGAAGAAAATGCATTTCTTTAAAGATGAGAAACGTCATGACACTTTCCATAATGGACCAACAGAATAGGGCCAAGCAGACAGAATTCATAGCAGTGCAAGGTGTTACAAGAAGCCCAAAAGACATACGACATATACCTTAAAATATAATTTTTTCCAAGTATGACAAACTTCAGCAGCACAAGTTGAAAATAAGAACTCTCTATACCACTAAGTAGCTGTATTTTACCATTTTACAGAGTCACGAATATACAACAGACTATCCTAGCAGCCAGAGGTTGCAAGGCAATGAAATCTGTTCTAAACAGAGGGCATCTATGACAAAATACAGTCGCTCACTACTACACTATACATGTACCTACTTTTTTAATAATGCCAAAAGCAGCATGATGGCTAGTAGATAAAACATTCTCTGAACCCAAGGAGAAACTGACAAAAAATACCTCTTAAAACAATCTAGCAATCCCTTTTGTTAAGGGGATCACCTAGTACTACAGACAGAAGCAGGAGCAGCAACAGATTAACATCCAGCCAAAGTAAATGTCACAACCATGAGGCAGCAAAGGAGATCACACACAATTACAACAAAGTAAAACTAGCAATCCTAGTACATGATACAATAGTTTACCACAACATTAAATACATTTAGAAACCACAGCATTAAAGCAAGTGCCCCATTAAAAGTGTCCAAAAGAAGGGTGAACAAAGCAAGTGGAATGAACCTGTGACAATGTGGGGTATTGCTAGCTATGCCAGGAAAATAGGACAGTGCATGTACAACATATGCCAGCACAGCTAGCTGGAATTTTGTAGAGAATTAGGTCATTTGTATATCAAACTGATTTGTACAGATGCTTGTGTTTAAAAATTTATTTGTAAAGTTGCTTTTGTTAAAAATGTATCAACAGTGTGCCCTGCTGAACAGAAAGGAAATATACATATATATCAGACTGTAGTGCATTGTAACTGTTTAAATGCATGTATTAATAGAGGATATTGGAAGAACAGAGGTCAAGGTCAGCTCCAGCTAGCTTTGAGAAATAATGAGAAATTAAATTACTGGACCTAGGCCATAAAGATGTTATCTCACAGTTTTGAATGAAGCCAGAGATGCAATTTCCATAAGAGGCATGGCTTGTTAGTCTCTGTAGGAGGAGTAGAACTTTGTAATTGTTTTATGACTTCCAGATGTTGCACCAGATCTAAGCATAGCTCGTGTGTGTGTGTGTATTACTGACGTGTGGTTGCTAAATCCTGGCAGTTCCTAGCAATGGGGGGGTTACATGGGAACATAAGTCAGATGACTGGATGTATGGGATGTCATTCTGTACAGAAATAATGTTTTACTATTAGCTGAGACTGAAGTCTCAGGAGCACTCTTTTTTGGAAACCTGACATGGGACTGCTCACCCACTTCATCTTGCTTTGCTCTAATAACCGACCAGGGAACTATTTAGACTAGTAAGGAAAATATAGCGAGATTAGTTAAGTAATGGTTTTTCTGCCATCTATGTGAATCTATTAATGTATTATTTTAATATTTCCTGAGGTTGAAACTCTGGTGTTTACTGTAAATAGTTCATATTTTCATTTTTGTATTTATTATTAAATATACTTAAAAATGTCATTGTGGCTGGTCCTTTAGAGAATATTTGAACCTATGACAGCACTCATATATATGTTTGGTGCCTCTCTGGCTACTCCTGAAAGCCTTACTGCACTGGTCAAACTACCATTTGTTGTTGTCTTTTGGCTTTTCCCGGTTAGGAGTCGCCACAGCTGAACTCCAGTCCGCTAATGATTGGCAGTAGATTTTGATGAACGCCGAGGTGCCAGCTCGACGTTCAACCTTCAGCGAAGGCGCACCCATTTACGCATGTCTTTCGAACGCCCACCCAACCGTGGGGAAGACATGCAGACTCCACACAGAAGGCACTCCCCGCACTCCTGCCGAGAATTGAATGGGATAACCTCTTGCTGTGAGGCAACAACGCTACCGCTGCACCACCACGGAATAACTCAAACTACCATTTGTATTAATATTAATTTCACTCAGTATAATTGGGTACCCTGGTAAGAGCCTTAGAGTAGCTGGCTTGGAAGTATCTGGTGGCAGTAACTACCTTATAGTCTGGGGAGAAGTGGGCATAGCTAGTAAATCTGTGCTAGCCTTGTGTGTGTGTGTGTGTGTGTGTGTGTGTGTGTGTGTGTGTGTGTGTGTGTGTGTGTGTGTGTGTGTGTGTGTGTGATAATTGGGGCAGGGACATGAAGCACTGGTTTCACAGAGAGAGTGGGGGAGGGCTTGGCTTGGACACTTGGCTGAGGACTTAACTCTACAGTTGTGCTAGTGGGGATCCTTAAAGGGGACCTGGGGAGAGAGAGGAACTCTGACCCCGAGCTGAGTGTGTTCCCTGTATACTCTTAAGGGAAATTGTGCTTGATACAGAGAGTTGTATCTGGAAATACTGGGTATATCCATTTTTGTTCCAAGTGAACATCCCTCTCCAGTGTCAGTTATGAGGACTAAGGCTCCATGATTATTGGCCCAGAGTTGGGACATCACAGAACCCATGAAAATGTGTGAAGGTTCCTGTACTGGCCACATTTGTACTCTAGAGGCAGGGTCAGCACCCAAGTGAGTTACATTTTGAAAATATATTACTGAGAGCTTACAAACTTAAGCTACCACAGGGTTGTAAGATACTTTATATCACTGTTTTGTATAAAGTTACAATAACCCAGTTTGAATGTCCATCTACAATATTACAATGATCAAACACAGATATATACACTTGCAAATATAACATGCTGCAAGCCACTGTATTGTAAAATATTGGACGTCACATTATTGTATAAACAATACCCCTGTCTACATTGCTTTGTGACTTGTGCTGTTATTGAAAAGGATCCTTGGATCAGCCCACCTTCCTAATCAAAACATACATGCATTAACTGGAAAACCAGCAACAAGGTGTGCAACCATTTCCAACTCTGTTTTACAAAACCTGCATTTGTCTGTTTTTCCCACATGTTCAATGGATTTTGTAAACCAGCTTGTACGTAGCCCACTATCTTGGGCCACCAATATTAACCTTTCATCTCTTGGTTTAAATTCGCCTCTCCTTAACAATTCCCGAGTTCGTTCCTGATCAACATGAGGTTCTTCCAGTTGTTTTCTATACTTGCAATGATATTTATGCATTTTCAACATTTCTAGCTTTCTCATCTTGTCCTTCAACTTACATTCTTTCTTTTGTTTTTTGGTACATTCAATGGCTTCCTGATTTTTATCTACTTGTGGTTTGATTTCCATTCCTGCTTGGTGCCAATGTGCTTCTGGCAGTCTAAACAGGGAAGTCATCTTAGATGTATTCTTCTTACGTTTCAAAACTTTCACTATGCTTGGGTCTTGTGAGGTCAGCAGATGTGTGGAATCTCACAACTACAGATCTATACATGTAATCAATTTAAAGGAGGCCCAACTCTCCTTCAGAATGGGGAATATATAATCTTGGTATGAACTGATTTTTATAAATCATTTGGTGAGCATGAAGCATCCCTCTTGTTTTCCTATCTAATCTATCCAGCATGTTTTGGGGCCAGTCAATCACTCCAAAACTGTAAGTTAGGACAGAAAGAGCAAATTGGTTTATAGCTTGAATTTTGTTCCTAGATGTCAATGCTGTTTTCAGGATTAATTTAAGTCTTCTAAAGTACTCCTTACTAAGTTTTATTCGCATTTGTTCATGTTTTATTGTTGATCCGTTATACACTCACTCTTGCTCAAGTTCTTTTGTATCACATTCTTGTCCCAAACTGATGTTTTCTTCATGTTGCAGTTTTCCTGCTTTAAACGTTGCTTTTGAACATTTATCAAGACCAAAATGACATTCTGATACCATTTGAAAAAGTTTTGACAACTTGCAGTTGTGCTTTCAGTTCCTCATTTGATGAGCTACAATGTCAAATTGTCGACAAAAAGAAGATGAGAAGTCTTTGTACTTTGTTTTCTAGAAGCCAAATTATAGCCATGACCTAAGCTGTTAAGTAGACAGCTTAATGAATTAAGGGCAAGGCAGAATAGCAGCAGTGACAGACAGTCACCCTGGAATATCCCCCTTTGGATTTTTATCCCTCAAATAATAAGCTGTCCTTTATCATGCCTTAATTGCAAAGTGGTCTGCCACTGTTTCATGGTCACTGCAATGTAGTCTATCAGTGTAGGGTGCATCTTACACACTAAGCATTCTTTTAGCCATGAATGTGGGACACTATCAAATGCTTTTTTGTAATCAAGCCATGCCATACTTAAATTCTTCCCCTTTTTACAGTTCTCCACTATGACTTTATTTAACAAATGATCCTTTGCTCCATATGACTTTCTTTTATTGCCCATTTGTTCTACTGCCATAATTGAGTTTTCTTCTAAATGACTATAAACTCTGTCGGTATCAATTCCAGTGTACAGTTTATATGCCGTCGGAAGGCAAGTTAATGGTCTATAATTTTTAGGGCAGCTTGCAGGTTCACTCTTAAGAGCATCGTTTTTCTTGCTAGTGTTAGCCAGGTTGGGGTCTGTTCTGGGTGCACATATAAATAATTCTTACTCATGGATAAATCTTTGTGCAAAGATGTTAATACTTTTAACCAGAAGTTAGGTACTGCATCTGGGCCTGGGGTTTTCCAGCTAGATGCTTTTCTTAACTTTGTTTCAATTTCTCTGGTTGTTACTTCATCTCATTTATATCATGTACCTTTAAACTTTTTATTCTTTCTTTTACTTCTTCTGTCCATTTAGCATCTTTGTTACGTTCCAGAGGATCTTCATACAACTTTTCCAAAATGTATCAGTTCCTTATTTTTTTGGTGGTCTTTCAATTCCTTTAACTCATTTCCAAATTCTCTATAGAACTTTTTTGGGTCATCAATAAATTGCTCATTTTGTACTTTTCCTTTGTAGCTGTCTACATATCGTCTAAGTTTTTCTGCCTGTGCTGAGATTTTTAGTTTATTATTTCCGATCGTGCATAATAGATCCTGATCTGTTCTAATACTGTGCATCACTTTTATCATGTCTATCTTTCCGACTATTTCTGTTAAATTGTTCCCTCTTCGATACTCTTCTAACAGTGACACTTCTGGTCTTAGTTGCTTTATAGTTTGCTCTATTCGATACTTCCAGGATAGTATTCGATGCCTCCCCTTTCTCTCCCTCACTACCCTGTGTTCTTGTGGTAGAACTTTATCAGTTATTAATTTAGCTGCACAGTAATATATCCTGTTTACTTCTGTTGTATCACATGGGTCTCTATGAACAGTTTTAATTACTGTGTTCATTTGTTTAATCAAACTTCGGACTTTTTGGTTGCACTGATCTTCTGCAGTCTATTTCTTACATTGATCTTAATATGTCTATCTCCATTAAATCAAGCATCTCTTCTCCTAGCTTGGTTTCCTTTAGACTGAGGGCACATCCCTTGTTTTCCATTTCCTGTGGGCATTCTATAGAAGGTTCTGTAGCATCTTCCTGTGGCACATTCTCTCCAATTTCATCATGTGTCACTGCTCTGCCATATGAGAACACACTAGCCATCCATTGCTCTGTCATATGGGAACTCACTAGCCTATCACTCCTCAAAATTAACTGCGTTAGAATTTCCAGTTTCCTGTTCCTTCCCTTGCTGTCCAGCTTCAAGTCAATGTTTATACTGTTTTCCTGTGGAAGGCTCCAAAATATCTTCATATAGCACCTGACCAATAGCTTCCCAGTCCACTGGTTTCCCTTTAATTTGGAGTTCCATTGTTCTGTTCTTTTGTGGTGCTTTCTGAATTAGATTTTCTACACTGAATCCTTAACTTTGGAGGTACCTCATGACCTGAGTTTCTATTTCTTTAGCTTCTCCATTACTTATCTCCTTTTTTACATTTCCTCTTTGTCTCCTTATTTTTTGTACTGCAAAGTTTTCCATGTCTGGACTCCTTTGCCTGTATTTCTCTTCAAATATCTTTGGTGCTGCTCTTTTTGTATTGATTAGTTTTGCTTTCTCCTTTGCATAGGTATTATACCATATTACATCTCTTTTTCTTTCCCATGTCCATATTTCTTCCTCCGATGTCTCATGACCTTCCTATTTTTCCTAACTTAGGGGACTCACTCCATCATGCTGTGATATAACCTGTGTTAGACCTTCACATCAAATCCTTCACTTTGCAGGCATTCCATAACTTCAACTTCTATTTTTTTTAACTTCTACTTTATTAATCTTCTTTTTTTACACGCGCACTTTGTGATTTTTTTTTTAATTGTGAAATGTTCTATATCTGGGTGCCTTTGTCTTTATTTCTCTTTGAATGTATTTGGGGCTGCCTTCTTTATGTTGATTAATTTGTCTTTCCCCTTTGCGTAAATATTGCACCATTTCAAATCTCTCTCTTCCCATGTCCAATCATAACATCACTAGCATCCACACCCTAAATTTTTTATCTCCACTCCCCTCTAGAATAATCTCCTCCCACTCTCACCTGCCTAATCTTCCAAATGTCAATCCCTATTCTTCTCCTCCAAAACCTATTATACACTCCTTTGCCATGTCTTACCAACACCAATTTTTACTAGTACTATCACTCCTAACTACTCTCACCTCTACCTACCTCTTAACCTCCTATGAACAACCCCTCTTTTTTACTCTTACCATCCCTTACAAACAAACTCTAACATCTCCTCCAGCTCTATCTACAAGCTATCTCAATGCCATCTACAAAACCAGTTACTTTCAAGCTAAATATCACAGTCTTATTCATATTAAATACTCTATTCTTAACAGAAAATCATTTGACTACCACTGCAAAACTCCACAATACCACAACCTTATATTACTCCACTCCTTAATAGATGGAGACATTCACCCCAACCCCGGCCTAAACCCTCCCCAACCATCCTCTAACTGGAACCAATACAAAACAATCCCATCACCATCAACCAAACCCTCCAAATCACTCTCAATAGCCCATCTAAACATACGTAGCATTTGCAACAAAATACCACAAATTCATGCTCTTCTAGATGCTCAGCAGTTCGACATCCTCTGCTTAACAGAAACATGGCTCAAACCCACAATAAAAGATAATGAAATTATCCCCCCAGGCTATAGTATCCTTCAACAAGACCGCTTAAATAAAAAAGGTTGAGGGGTAGCAATTCTCTATAAAACTGGACTTTAAATTAGCAAATTTCTAAATTGCAGCTCAACTCTCATAAAACAGTTAACATTATCTGCACCTATCTTCCCCCAGGTAAAAATCCTACTATACTAAAAGACCTATTAAACTGGCTTTCTTTAAATCTCCTCCAAGAAACAATACTATTAGGAGACTTTAATATCGACTGGAATTTATGTAACCGCACTAATCCATCCACCCTTATTAACCTGCATGGCTTCTCTCAAGCTATAAACTCCCCAACTAGAACAAATAAACTTAACAAAGAAAGTATCCTTGATTGGATACTAACAAATAGTCCACAGCAAAAATAAACAACAGGAACTCTCCCAGATGACCTTAGCTACCACTCTCTAATATATATTATCAGACATAAAATGAGTTTTACTATCCCTACTTGTCAGAACAGCCCGTAGCAAAAAACATTTTGATCCTATACTGTTTCAAAGTGAACTTAAGCAATGCAACTGGTCACCTCTTAAGTCTCTCCCTATAAATGAAGCAGTTAATTACTTCAATGCCACTTTCCTGACAATCCTAGAACATCATGCCCCAATGCGTTCCATAAGAATGAAAACTAAAACAGCCCAATGGCTCTCAAACAGTACTAGGAAACTAATCCTTAGTAGAAATAAATCTTGGGCAAAATGGCGTACTAAAGAATACAACTGATCACCAAACTTTTAGACAACAAAGAAACATGACAATAAAAGCTATTCTACAAGATAAAAAGAACTTTTATACACAACTGCAACAATCATCCCTTCAACAACCACAAAAATTCTGGACTGCTATTAAACACACTAGTATCCGCTGGCAAAGTAGCCACGCCAAATCCACTAGGTTCTAACCCTGACTGCCCAATACAAACAGCTAATGCCTTTAATACTTTCTTTACTTCTGCTATACTAAATCTAGCAAATCAACAAAACCCTGATACCTCCAAATTACCTACTCCAAGCTCCATTCCTCCCCCCTTCCACCTCAAACCTATATCCACCACCTATATCTCTTCCTTGCTTCAAAAATTAAAACCTACTACCCCCTCAGCTGATATATTATCAGCAGAATACCTCCAAATAGGTGCCAAAGCCATTGCCTACCCCATCTCCATACTGATCAACAGAACCATAGAAGAAAGCACTATCCCATCTATCTGGAAATTTCACACATTATTCCTCTTTATAAAGGTGGTGACTCCATTGTGTTTTCCAACTTTCGCCCCATAGCTTTACTATCTCCACTCGCAAAAATAATGGAGAAATGCATCCACAAACAATTACTAAACCACCTACTCCACCACAATCTCCTAGCTAACTGTCAACATGGTTTTCGGCCATTCCACAGTACTACCACAGCCTTGCTATCCTTTACTAACTGTATCAACAAAAACCGCAACGAAAATATTCTTTCTTCAGCATTCTTTGTAGACCTGTCTAAAGCCTTTTACATGGTCAATCATCAACTCCTCCTCCACTGTTTAAAGTCCCTCTCTCTTGACAATCCTGCTATAAACTGGTTTACATCCCATCTGGAAAACCGAAAACAAGCAGTTCTCTGGCAAAACCATCTTTCAGACCTCCTCCCCACCTCCATAGGTGTCCCACAGGGCTCTATTTTAGGTCCACTACTGTTTTCCATTTTCATAAATGACCTTCATCTCGCTACACCACATTCAACCTGCATTCAATATGCAGATGACACAACCATCATTTGTTCTGGCTCATCCCAAACTGAACTTCATTTATTCACACAAAAAGCCTTTGCCACTATAGAGCAATGGTTCTCTAACCACTGTCTCCTCCTTAACCCAAAAAAAAAAAACTTTTGCTCTTTACACCAACTCACTTGTCTCCCTCTGCATTTCACACTCACATCCAGCAATGGTACCCTTATCTCTCCAGACCCCACCACCAAACTCCTAGGAATTACAATTGACAATCAACTAAAATTTGGCACTCACATAAACACAACAATAAAATCTACTAACAGAAAACTCGTATCTCTCTATAGAATCAAATCTTTCCTGACACCAGAAGCCAGAACCACAATAGCTAGAACCCACTTAATCTCTACCCTATTATATGCTTCCCCCATATACACCAATCTTTCTAAGCATAATCTCAACAAACTAGCTACATCATATAACAATATTGCCAGATTTGCTACAAACTCTCCATACAGGACTCATCACTGTCTGAATCTTAAACTAGGCTGGCTTGAATTACCTCACCTAATACAATTTAACCAACTTACAATCGCCCACAAAGCCCTATACCATCCCGACAACACTCCAATGCTCTCTACCCTCATAAGACCATACAATAACCTGAGGAATCTACGCTCCTCTAATAGAATGCTGATTCATACTTCCTTATCAAATAACTTAGCAGGAGACACCACATTCTCTAATTCAGTTGGCAAAATATGGAATCTCCTACCACAAGACCTTACAACCCTAACCTCACTCCCACTATTTAAAACTAACCTAAAACCTTTCCTCTCTAACCACTGGCTATGCTCTTGCAACAACCCTGACTAAACGTTTTTTTTTCTCTATTTATTTGATTTTTAAACTAACCTTTCCTTCTTAATTCCTAACTCTGTCACTCCTGAGTACTACTCACCATGCTTGATTGTACTAGTCACTTTTTATACAGTCATTTTTCTAAATTTTACTTCATCTGATGCTGTAATACTCTAAGTGCCTTTCTCAAATCTTTCTACTTTTTTAGTCTTTTTTAAACTATTTTCAAATTTTATATTAGATGTTTCTGTATGTTTAGAGTGTGTTTATTATTTAGTATGATGTTACTGGAGCTTTTCTCCCCGGGCCTCCACTGAAAATGGACATGTATCCAGTTGGACTAGCCCGGTCAACAAATGTAAAATAAAATAAAATAAAATAAAAATATCTAGGTTTTGTTGTCTCCATTTTCGTACTTCTTTAGATGCTTCTTTTTCCAAACAGATCAAAGCTTCTTGATCTATGCACTGTTTTTTTTTTAAATTCTCTTGTATTAATGTCCACAAATTTGTATTTGAAGCTTCTGACATTACGGAGGTGTTTTTCTGTCCTCTTATCTCGTAAGCTTTTTGTATATTGTGTCTGGAAATTCTGGGCTTTTGGAATAATAGTAACAATACATAATCTCTTTCTTATCCTCAATAATCCACTCTATCATCTTTATGGCTCTTTGGTCTATCAGTTTTTGTTATTTCCGTGGACTGCTACTTCCTTCTACAACAGGGGGGCCCATACTTTCCCAGGCCTGGCCCCATTGTAGGAATATTACGTATTTTGAGGATTCTACACAGTCATTTTTTCCAGTCCTGGCACCAGTGTGCCTACCAGGATTGGGCACTTTTTTTTATCCTGGATCTTGTGCACCCAGCTATCTTTTTTAGTTTATGACCTATTTCTGTCCATGTTATATACTATATAAATACAACCTATATATCAGTGCCGCCTTGGTGAGATTTTGCGAAAAACAGGGTCCATTTCATGAAGGTACTCACCAAGACTTGAGGATGAATTAAATTTCAGCACTAGTACTCTCCTTTGCTTGCTGACTTTTCTCCTCTCCATTTGGGCACCTGTCCTATGTGGATCATCTGAAATCACTGTCACTTTATTCTGTTTCATAAAGACTACTCAGCGGCAATTTCTGCCTTGCATACAAGGCAATCTCTGACCCTGCTTTATTGGAAATGTTGCATATCCTTAAGTCAAATGGTCCAAGGGTTACTCACTCTAAAGACCTTACCCTGGCATCCAACATTAACAGAACCTGCTGGAGGGACAGAGCCATCTCCCAGAGATCACCACTTCATGTCAAACAGAGCACATCATTGGCCCTCTTCAAACGCAATCTGGACAATTGGATGGGTAACTATATATTCACCCCGGAGGTTCCACCTGTGTCCCTCTTGGACAGGGGCAATAGCTGCTGACCATGGAAATAAAGGCTAGAATTTGGTTAGGCTTGTAACGGCCCTAGGTCCACTAGCCTAGTAATTTCCCATGATCCTAAAAAGCAGCAACTGTTTATGTCACAAGAGCTGGCAAAACAGGAGCACAAATCTGATGAGCCTGATCTGCAAGACCATGGAACGTTATATCATGGAACTTATAAACAAATACATTGGCAACCTTCAAACACTGGACCCCACCCAGTTTGAGTTCGTGAAGGGCCGATCTTGTCTCCTGAACCTGACTGACTTCTTCGAATCAGTGTCCAGAGCTGTGGATGAGGGTAAGGCAGTCCACACAGCCTATCTGGACCTTGCCAAGGCCTTCGACACCATCCCCCCACTCTGGAATCATAGATAAACTTACTAAACTGGGCATTAATCCCTATGTCACTCAATGGGTTTCCAACTGGCTTACTGTCAGAACCCACACTGACAAAGTAGCAGACTCCAAATCCAGCTCCAGACAAGTGAAGTACCTCAGGGTTCAGTCCTCGGACTGCTCGTTTGGCATCTACTTCTCTGAAGTACAGGCTAACACTAAGGGACTCTGGCTAACCAAATTCGCAGAGGACTGTAAACTGGGAGCCATTATTGAATCCCCAAATTATGTGGATATTCTACAAAAGGGCCATACAGAAACAGATGCTTGGTGCCAGACCCATGGCCTCAAGCTCAATGCCAAGAAATGTATAGTTATCCCCCTTTGGGAAAAAACATGTACCCATGAATTACCCCATAGGTGGCAGTACACTGCACACCGAAAGTGTGATATAAGACTTGGGGACACAGGCAGACAGTGGTCTCGCCTTCGATAACCACATCGCCATAACAGTCAGGAAATCCTTCTATGTGGCACACCTCATCACCAAGGGTTTTTCATCCAGAAAAAAGGAGGTAACGGATTGTCCCACTGTACTCATCCCTCATTACACCCATTATAGAATACAATGCCCAGTTTGGTCTGTACCTCTCAAGACATCTGCAACAACTGGAAAGGCCGTAGAAATACCTAAAAGAATCATAGGCCTAAAGCAGATGCCCTATGCTGACCGTCTAAAAAACCTCCAGCTTTACTATGTCGCATATCATCTACTCAGAGGCGATCTCTGCTTAACATACAAGGCCATGTCAAACCCAGAGCTGTTGGACATGCTACACTTAAAGAAATCCTAATCCCTCAGAGCCATATGTTCTAGGGATCTAAACCTTGTCATCACAATGAACTGAATATGCTGGAGGGATAGGTTCATGACCCAGAGACTCCCAAGACTCTGGAAAAGACTGCCCATACATGTCAAGCAGAGCGCCTCTTTGGCCCTCTTCAAAAGGAACCTTGACGATTGTATGGGAGATAGGAACCACCGGGATCATCACAGTCAGCTAGACAGGGGTCCAGGGAAGTAAATATTGTGGGAAGAAATAGCCAGGGAATTGTTATGGCTAGGCTTGTATAGGCCCTAGGGCCAATAGCCTTGTACCAACCTATGAACAAGTGTTTTGTTTTTATACAAGGGAAAAGGGAGGGAGTGTTCTGTCCAGACTGAGTAAAAATGGAAGAGAGATCAGAGAAAACTAGGGGGGGGGACAAGATATAGTGAATGAATACTTTATTTCCTACTGTACAATGGAAAGCAAGGGATGGATACTGTGTTGAGAGGAAGGTAGGGAAGACTGCAAAACCACTAAAAAGACAACAGAACAGAAATGGAGGTGGTAGGATGGGAATTAGCTGCCCTTAAGGAAAGGAAAGCACAAAAATACAAGTTACTTTCCTATGTTCCCTGGAATTTGGCCAGTGTACAAACAAATTCATTCAAGAGGATATTGAACAGATCACCGACCACTGCAAATGTATTTCAGGACTGAAATGCGGCACTCATACAAGGCAGGAAAGAAAAAAAAAATAGAAAACCACATTCCTATTAGTATAACAGTAACTACAGGGGAAATGTTGTGTGGTAGGTTGTTTGCAGTCTGAAAGGACAACATTCTCCAGGACAGAACACAATGTGGCCAGAAGCAGATTCCAGTCATATCTGATCCAGCTGTGTATGGATATCAGATAAACATGACAGCATTACTGGTCGACATTGTCTCACAGAAACTTCTTAAAATCTTTCAGTCAGGCCTGCATAGATGATGGACATGAAAACTGAGGAGTGGCAGAAAGGGGGGTGGAGAGTCAAGACCAAAAATAAGTAAATGGAGTGGTGTACAGATGAAGACAGGACACAGCCGACTATGTCAAGAGGGATGATGTCAAGAATAAAGGAAAAACATTATTGGAATACAGAGGTCAGTCCTTACTTCCAATGCACTTCAGAGTGACTGAAGGGAACAGAAGTGATGGCAGCATGTAAAGGACCTGCTAGTATAAAACTGAACCATCAGCAGCAGAGTGACAGGGCAAACGAAGAGAATGCAGGGGTATACCCTGACAGTAGTGTGCACAATTCTGGAGGTAATACAATGAAAGCAGGCGTAGAGAACAAAAACCACCAGAGAGGTTCATGGAATGAACATGAACAGATAACACCAGAAACTAGGGGAATGTGGGGGGGGGGGGGTGACCCCCATTCAAACATTTTGAAAACAATGTTTTTCAACATTGATTGTTACACTGTTTGAACATGAGTACCTGCAATTTTGGGCATCACACAATGAGAAGGAACTATTGTTACTAAAGACTAGAACAAGCTGAACATAATGGCTCCACAAAATTTTGTCAGGAAGATGCGTGTGTGTAAAAGGTGAGTGGACCATTCGGAGTAGGATAAGTGCGGAAAGGGGACACAAGCAGCAGACTGATGGGGAATGATCATTTCTTGGGTTTCCAAAAGTACTTTTTCACAGAGAGAGCTATGGGTCCAAGGAGTATACATCCAGAATGATGTGATGATGAAGGAATCAGACAGGTAGTCATGAAGGCATAGCATGGATGGAAAACAGTGATTAAGAAAGTAAGGTTGTAGAGGAGGTACAATGATAAGCATATGCAAAGGGCTGACCTTAATAAGAGATTATTTAGTTATTAGGAATTACAATGCCAGTCTCTAGTCCTTCTTACTACTTTGCTGAATCTACTGACCTGGCATATAAATTATATTAGACTAAATGTTAGGAAAAACTTTTATTCAAATTGAATAATCAGGGTAAAGGTCATTGCGTTCAACTGGGTGACTTCATGAAAATGCAGCACTAATGCATCAATGCCCCACATAATCATGTAAAACTAAAATGAAAATACACTGTATGTGCTTCTTACATGAATGCTAAAGTGAAATAATGGTACATACTGATATTTAAATGTCAAACCATCCTTCCTAGCACAGGTTTACTCTTCTCTTTCATTTGCTTTTTCTGTTTATCCTCTTAAGAGAGAGAGGGAGACAGGCATTAAACCACCTTTATACAGCAACCATGTGACATAACTGCCCTATCCACCTCCTTGCAAGAGATGACATAACATCCATGCTCCTCTATGGTTAGGGATCTAGAACCTCACCCTTAAAACACATGAAGCACAGCCAGAGCATGATTTGGGAGTTCGGAGCCTAAAATCAGACTTAATTAATTATGGAATTCTGGATGCTGCTGATTTATCCATTTCAATTGTTCCTCTCTCTCCTCTATTTATGTGAGCAACTAAATGTTCAAAGATGGAAGCGATGTTATGTACACTAAAATCCCTGACCACTCCTCAACCCCTGCAGCCTCAACACTTTGCCTACCAGTGGACAGCATGGAGTCAAATGCCCACTAATATGTTTCTAAGATAGCTACCTATTGACAAACAGCTACTATTTTTCACCTTCAGGTGTTCTGTTTTTTTTAAATACACTGTACCATAAGGGCACATCAACAGCAGAGGAGAAGAAAACATAGATGCACTAGTTCTAGGTCAATAAATCTGACATTTCAGAAGTAATATTTCATCTGTCCATTTGCAGACATCTGCACATTTTAATGCAACTGTTCATTTTACACTTCTGACAAACCCAAAAAGGAGAGATGAAAACGATAAATGTATTTTACTAAACGTGTGCACTTCCAATGCCCTTACTTCTATAACAATGCAAGTTGTTCTCGTTCTGCTGGCCAACCTGTTGCAATTGCATATCAAATTCCAATGTGCTCATCCCCAGTCTCTTCCATATGCTTTTTATTAGATTATAAAAAATCTGCTTCATTTCCTTCCCTCATAACATTCTTAATATCTCCTGCTGCCATCACTTGTGATGGCTACTGATGCCTTCCTCAGAGATCTGGATGCTCTGATGGTATTGAGAAACATTAAAGAATGTCAGTAATAAACTGAAAACACACCATTGAACAAACAAGTTACTTTTAACTTCCAAGCTTCCTAATAGATACAAAGCAATCAAGTACTGCAATACAGTGTTACCTTGTTGGCTGATAATACAACGGCTTACATCTCAAACACTTGCAATGATAAAGCTTACTACCACATATTCTGTTAGTCTTCTTAACTGTCCACTCAAAGTTAATACCTAAATTACAAGTAAAAGTGAACTTGACTGATGCAGACTGCTGCTTACAGCATGCAACTAAGTGGAAGAAAATGGATACCGCTTTACAGCTCAACTCAAGGGATGTTTAGATTTCCTTGCTACTTCCTTTCTAATAGAAATAAGAAAAATGAAAACCTCCCAATTTGTTATAAGTAGTGACAGAGAACTTAAATGAAGGCAGCTCTTAAACTGCTGACTCCAGATGTCCGCAAGGCAGCTCTTAAACTGCTGACTCCAGATGTCCGCAATACATCACAAAGTGATATATATATATATATATATATATATTTTTTTTTAACAAAAAATGAATAGCTTGGCTCACCCATGTCCAAGTATTTTTTTTTTTATTTAGTTAACCAGGAAAGCCAATTAGACTGCACACTTCTGCATATGAAAACTGAACAGAAAAGTTGTGCTTAGCACAGAGATGTTTCACTTAATAATTATGAATGAAAAACAAATGCTAAGACAGATGTACAAATATAGAAACAGTGCAACAGCATAACACACACACATTATATATATATATATATATATATATATATATATATATGTGCCGAATTGATTACAGAGCCGTCGACAGCGAGAACA